>NC_090652.1:308164181-308371681 GCF_040937935.1 Hyperolius riggenbachi
CGCTCTCTTTTGAGTGGCATGTGGCTTTAAAGCAATCCTAAGCGAAAATAAACTTATAAGAGAATGAATTGTATGAGTAGTACAGCTAAGAGATGGAGCATTAGTAGCAAAGATATGAGTCTCATATGTTTTATTCATTATTACTCCAAAATGTTCTGTTTTTCCTCCCACACACAGCCAATGAGGAGCCGCCTCCGCCGTGACGCTTCACCCTTTGTTAAATTGCGTTCATTATGTGATCATTGTGTTACTGAAGGCTTGTTATTCAAACATGGATGATTTTTTCTTTCGTTCTGTTGTTATAAGTTTTGCATTGTTGGCGCCATCCAGCTGATGTCATCTCAGGGTAAGTCATTTGCACACGAAATTACATGACTGCGCCAATTAAACAAGAACACACAATAATTATCAAGCTACAGCTGGTGAAAACACATCCATCACTGTGACTCATTTGTTATTAACATCTTGTCTCCTTCCACAATGAGCCAAAAGGTCAGGATTATTTAATTTAAAAGATGTGATTAGAATATGAAGAACGGTGATTAGGTTAACCATTCTTCAAACAGCCACCGAATGGAAAACTTTAAAGGCAAACAGTTCGCATTTGTTGGAAACTTGCCCTAAACGTAGCCAGGTGCTGCACAGGTCCTCTTATCAGTTAAAGAGACTCTGTAACAAAATGTTATGCCTTATTTCTTCTATCCTATAAGTTCCTATACCTGTTCTAATGTGGTCTGTGTTACTGCAGCCTTTTCTAGTTGCACAGTGGCTGTATTATCTCTGTTATAAAATCTAATCTTCTTTCTTTTGCCGGCTTTGTCGGCTCAGGCAGGAATGTGCTGCTCTGCTGTGATAGGTAGAAGTTATAGACACCCTCTCCATGCCCCCTCCAGGCTCTGTATGAGTCACAGATTGAGCTCCTCTCAGCCTATCACGTGCTGGTTAGCAGCCATGTCTTTTGTTTGTAAACACTGCCTAAAACTGGCAATTACAAGCCAGGATTGCAGCAGGGAGTGGCAGAAACAGCACAGAGGGGCCCAGGATAACATAATGAATAGAATGGTATGCTTTTTATTGTAAGAATTTTAGAGTACAGATTCTCTTTAAATTTTACAATTTTTTACGATAGCGGTCCTTTAAATGTTCACAACTCCGCAGGATGTGATATGGCCCACCAGAGGCGGGACAAGGTCCTCCAGCACCCAAGGCTGAGACACCAAAGTGCGCCCCTCCATCCCTCCCACCCCAGCCATCACATACTGATTGCTATTAGACTAAGAGGTGCCACAGGGCCCACAACCCCCCCAACACCTTAATATCTAGTTATCTGGCTTGCAGTCACTGCCATGTATCCCCTTTTCTTATTTCTTTCTGCTTAAAACACAATTAGGAATGACAGCTGAATGAATTGTGCGCCCCCTCCTACACTGCACCCTGAGGCTGGAGCCTCTCTAGCCTATGCCTCGGCCCGGCCCTGTGGCCCACCTATGCTATGTGAAATCTCCATTGTGCCTTTTCTCCTCATTTCTCCATCTACATCCCCCTCCCTGTGACTCCATTACATAAGAGAGCAGGAAAAGTTAAGTAAAAAAAAACAAATAATAAAAACTAAAGCAAACCGCCTGCATTTCTCCCAAGCATCTCCCACCCTGGCCGCAATAAAAGGCAGCCCGGAGGCCCTTAAGCTCATTAAACAAACAATATATTTTGAGAGAAGCTAATTCACTTGGTAATGAGGTTTGATATAATGATAATTGCGCATCAAAGTCCATTTCCATTGCTGTTTCATTCTAGTGGACATAAAATTTTAAATACCATAAAGCGCTATAAATGAGGGCTGTAATTGCTGATGGCAGCTGGAGATAGGAGAGGACGCAGCACGAAATCAGAAATTAATACAAGAAAAGTTGGGAAACTTTGAAGTAACTTTTTCCTGGCCTCGGCGAGGAGCTGTTTATGGAATATTGCACAGATGGGTTGTGCGCCTGGGGGGGATATTTTCACGCCGTACTCTGGGGACGTTCAGGGGGAGGGGGAGACGATTGCCGAGTGAATGTAAGAAGTCAGGTAAAATACATCCACGGCGGTGTTTCGTTTAATGATTCCTGCAACTTTTCAGCTCTCCTGTTAGGCCCCTGTTGTGTCTACGAATCATTTTCCAGAATAAAACGCTACAGCAGTGGTCCTCACACTAAGGCCCGCTGGCCGAATGCGGCCCCCTGAAGCTTTTTCACTGGCCCCCCAAACCAAAATGTATAAATTATAGATGCTGCACCCTTAAAGCGGAACTGTAGATATAAGATAAACACATTGTTTCACTTACCTGGGGCTTCCCCCCCCCCCCCCCCCGCGCCGCTCCTCAACGAGCCTCCATTCTCCTGCGACCAGCTACTTTCGGTTTCGCCGCCGGGCCACTGCGCCTGCGCGGCTCTGGCCACACGTATCCTTTGTTCCTGTCCCCCGCTATTTCAGAGGGGAACGCGAAGAAACGATACGCTTGGCAGGGCTGCGCTGGCCTCGACTTACAAGTCGAGGTACGGGACCGAGCAGCGGCGGGGGAACGGAGACTCATGGAGATTCGGCGCAGGACAGGACAGCTGCTGGGGGCTTGGGGAAGCCCCAGGTAAGTGAAACAATGTGTTCATTTTATATCTACAGTTCCCCTTTAAAGGGAACCAGAGACGAAGTATAAGTAAAAAATTGAAAAAGATTTTATACATACATGGGGCTTCCTCCAGCCCCATAAGCCTGGATCGCTCCCATGCCGCCATTCCTCCGCTGCCTCTATCGCCGGTACCGGGTCCTGTCACTTCCGCCGGATGCAACCAGTTGTACGCATGCGCAGGGGCTCCCTCCGGCTTTGTACACATGCGCCTGCGCAGTACGGAGGGAGCGCACTGGCGTCAACTGGCCGAAATTACGGGACCCGGTACCGGCGGACAGAGGCAGCGGAGGACGGCGGCGTGGGAGCGATCCAGGCTTATGGAGCTGGAGGAAGCCCCAGGTATGTGTAAATCTTTTACGTCTCTGGTTCTCTTTAAATATCGTCTGCCTGCATATAGAATAGCAGTGCTGTCACCACCCATCCACATACTGTAGAAGCCAGCGAGCAGTCCTTCCCTGGCTTTCAATCCAATTCTACATCAGGTGACACTGCTGTCCAATGTAACAGCATAAAGCAGAGAAACCGAGAGCCCAATATAGTGTAGTATGTATTGGAACAAGGAGGAATATGACAAGTAAGTATTATACTCACAAACATGGGTTACCGCTTGGGAAACCACTGTATAGGCAGGTAGGGAGATTAGACCTGTCCCCACTCAGGAATAAGAAGTCGCTCTCTGTAGAAGAAAAAGGGTTTGTCATCCTTCCACCAAGGGTGGATATCTTGACACGTAGATGTACAGAGGCGCCAAAAGGATAAAATATGCTAAAAAGTTTAAAATATTCTAGTGGCGGTGGTGGACCAGCCACTCAGAAATAGACTTGATGCTGTCACTTGTATCAATTACAATTTATTCACATACTCCACAAACAAATCTGCAACGCGTTTCACAGGCACAATCCCGCTTCATCAGGCATTCAACAAAAGGAGTATCACACCAGAAATGACAGAGATGACAGCATATCAGAGCACTAGCAAGTGTATGGTTGTAGCAAACATCAGTATAACAATCATGTATATTATAAGCAGATCAAATGATCCCGGGTGATTAACGTGAGTGTATTCGTCTTGTTCACAGGTGTGGATAATATAGCGGGGAACAACATATTGATGAAATGGGGAACAATAATGAATAAATATTTAGATAGTGTATAAATAGGGGGGGGGGGTTGGGGTATCGAGATAGGGGGTATTGATTAAGTGTACTGAGATACTTCGGTAAGGAAGGTGCTGATAATAAGGTAGAATACATGGGGGAGGGGGGGGGGTGTAGTGGATGTATATGTGGAGAATGAAAAAATAATGTAACAGCAGGCTGTCACCAGGGTATGCTTCACTGTCTGGTGCACAAAGACGCCGCATGACTGAATGGCTGCTGCTGGGAGTTCTCCTCTGGGCATGATTGGGGGAAATCAATAACTAGATTCAATGTGAAGTTTTTCAACATCCTTTTATGCATGTTCCGGCCCCCCGACAGTATGTTGTCCTGGCCCTTGACCAAAAAAGTTTGGGGACCTCTGCGCTACAGCCTGCTCCGAGTGCAACAGACACTCAGGAAGATGTTTTGGAAGAGAATGCTTATAAACCTCTTGTAAAATTAAAAGAAAAATAAAACCAAAGGAAGGTAGCTTCGCTGCGATAATAGTGGATCCAATCTTGCTAAATCTTTGCTATAGACATGTATCGGTGCTGCACAAAATGTGTTTGCAAATTAGCATTTTTATAATGTACCTTTCCATTTAAAGAGACCCTGAACACAACTTAAACCCGCAGTCCGTGAGGTCCCTCAGCGTCCTTTGTGTTCCCTCCATTCTTCTGCTGTCGGCATCGTTAGCCACGCAACTTCGCCAGGAGTCCTGCGCAACTGCGCATGTGCAGCCCCCCAGTGCACCTGTCTTACTCGAGCCATTCTTTCAAGAACCGCGTGTGTGCGCAGGAAGCTTAAAGCAACAGGCACATGAGTGAGACGGATGGGCACTTGCGCAGTTGAACACGACTCCTGGCAAAGTCACGCGGCTAATAAAGCCACCATTGGGAGAATAGAGGGAGCCCGGAAGATGGCGAGGGACCTCATGGACTACGAGGGCTTCCTCCAGCCCAAGGTAAATTCATATTCCATTTTAAAATTTACAGTTGGTATTGTAATATGAGCGCCATTATATGCACAAGTACTGCGTAGCAAAACTATTAACTGATTTTTTTAAATTAATATTATTATTATTATTATTTTTTTACTAAAAAAAAAAAGAACTTTCTCTTATTTTTTATCTTTCTGCCCTGTCTTTTCCTGTTTATGAGATTTTATGGGAAAACTCCCCAAAAGGGACTCAGACAGCAACAACTTCCGGTAAAAAGTAGCCTTTTCCCTTTCTGTCCAACTCTGGCTGAAGTTTTATTCAAACTGGATTCCGGTCAACGTTTAAAAAAAAACAAACAAAAAGAAAAAAACAGCACAAGATTTTGTTATTAACATAAAACTCACAGATGAGCTCGATCCTTATGAAGTCTTTCACCCCGAGGACCTCCAGAAAGACCCCCGATGAGCTGGTGGTTTTGAAGAAGAAGGTGATGTCGGTGCTGAAGTCCGCCAGGAACGTGGGGAAGTAGAGGTAGGAAGCAATGGTGGAGAATGAAGCGGAGTTCCAAAAATTTCCTAAAAGAAGATAAAAAAAAATGAA
This sequence comes from Hyperolius riggenbachi, assembly GCF_040937935.1. Classification (NCBI taxonomy): domain Eukaryota; kingdom Metazoa; phylum Chordata; class Amphibia; order Anura; family Hyperoliidae; genus Hyperolius; species Hyperolius riggenbachi. The sequence continues at coordinate 308,169,525 of NC_090652.1, forward strand.
TACGAATGAAATAACTTCTTTTAATATTAAATGGTAAAATTAGATGAAGAAATGTTATATAATTTGGATGAGGAGACAGAATACTCTGTTGAGGAAAGCTGTCTCAGGCTTTTTTGTCTTTTTCTCGATCTTCTAGGTTTTCTTGAGGGTTGAAGCAGGTCATAAAGGCACAATTCTTGGTGCGGGTATTGGGCACTGCCAATTGGTGCCAATGTTAAATATTGACATTACCGGCTACAAACAGGTAGTTTGGGTGCTGGAGGCACAGGAGTTCGGAAGTGGAGGTCAACTCTTGTATAGCCAAACTAAGTAGCATCAAATACAGTGGAAATAGCTGCGGTGGAGCCACAAGGACAGTAGTAGATCTGTGGTAGATCACTGTTTCAGTGATGGTTGAGTTTGGATTCTGTTGCTGTCCCCGCCAATATGAAGTCCGGCTACGGTGGTGGACAGCAGCAGTGTTAGTGTTAGGTAGGTGGTAAAATAGTGTTAGGCACCATCCAGTGGTTGAGGGCACCACCTCTGGACCAGGGTTTGAATCTTGGCTCTGCCTATTCAGTAAGCCAGTACATACCCAGAATTTGGAACTTGTAATTTTTACCACTACCACTCTAGTTTATGATCTGCATTGATTGTACTACTGTCTGCATTGTGTTGTGTATCTCTTTGCTATCACCTGCATTGTTGTATCTATTGTCTATTACCTGTATTGTTCTGTCATCCCTGTTATCATTGTCTGTAACCCTATTTATTATACAGCGCTGCGTAATATGTTGGCGCTATATAAATCTAATAAATAATATTAATAATAATACATATCCAGTAAAGAATCCTCGGGAAAGACTCCCTAACACTGCTACTGCCTACTGAGTGCGCTCTAGTGGCTGCAGCTCTCAAAACCTTTTGAGTCCGACAGGAAAAAAGCACTATACAAATGGTGGAATTATCACAATTAAAAGCATAGGTAAGAGGTGGTTAGTGTTCGGATAGGATAAGATAGGCCAACAGTAGAATATCAGTAGTATTACAAATATTCTACTATCCACTTTTATATCGAACTTATAAAGAGAAAATTCTACTGAAAAAGTAAAGCCTTTCCTATTATGTATATGTTAGCAGAGTTATCAGAAAACCATTATATAGCCATGATGCCCATTTAAGTTAGTGAATTTGAGGTAATAGTCTGTAAAAACAACGCTACTTACTGTCACCATAGCAACGCAGAGGACCAATTTTCCACGCCACCTCTGAGCCTGATCTGTTTGTGTCAGTGATCACTATCTGCGAGACCGGCAGGTGTTCTTTAAAGGTGAGGAACCCCGAGTCATTCATCCTGTCAAATAAAACCAAGATACCTTGTAACAACCAGCAACTTCAGTTATTATAAATCTAGAGCAAAAGTGGAGCAACTGCCCATACCAACCAACCAGAATCCTTGTGTCCAGGGACGTTTTTAAGGATAGGCAAACCAGGCAGATGCCTAGGGTGACACCTGCAGGAGGGGACACCACTATGCTTAGCACATTGTGCTTTATGAATATACTAGTTCCATTAGAGGAACTTTATCAAAAAATCAATACATTGCAAAATAAGAAGATCAAGAAATGATTGATATTTACTATGTAGTTAGTTCATGGTGTTTGATCCACATTCAGCCTGGATCATCATCATCTTTACTGCTGGTAGGAAAGAAAAAACTAGGCCGCGCCAACTGCCATTATTTATAACCACACTTACTAACATTGCGATAGGCTAAAAGGTTGTTTTTTTTATAGATATACATATGTGCAATGGGAGATACTGGTTGCTTGGCAGTTAGAAACAGCTGATAATTCCCACAATGCAACAAGGTTGCCCAGTGCCCCCGAACCAACAACATCCTAAACTTTCTCCACAGCACAGCAACTCCTCTGAGGACAGTTAGTGAAGTGATGCCAGGGATTACATTATAAGATCCTCTGAGGACAGTTAGTGACGTGATGGTAGGGATTACATTATAAGATCCTCTGAGGACAGTTAGTGAAGTGATGCCAGGGATTACATTATAAAATCCTCTGAGGACAGTTAGTGATGTGATGGCAGGGATTACATTATAAACTCCTCTGAGGACAGTTAGTAAAGTGATGGCAGAGATTGCATTATAAGATCCTCTGAGGACAGTTAGTGACATGATGGCAGGGATTACATTATAAACTCCTCTGAGGACAGTTAGTGACGTGATGGCAGGGATTACATTATAAGCTCCTCTGAGGACATTTAGTGACATGATGGCCGGGATTACATTATAAACTCCTCTGAGGACAGTTAGTAAAGTGATGGCAGGGATTACATTATAAACTCCTCTGAGGACAGTTAGTGGAATGAAGGCAGGGATTACATTATAAGCTCCTCTGAGGACATTTAGTGACATGATGGCCGGGATTACATTATAAACTCCTCTGAGGACAGTTAGTAAAGTGATGGCCGGGTTTACATTATAAACTCCTCTGAGGACAGCTAGTGAAGTGATGGCAGGGATTGCATTATAAACTCCTCTGAGGACAGTTAGTGACGTGATGGCAGGGATTACATTATAAGCTCCTCTGAGGACAGTTAGTGAAGTGATGCCAGGGATTGCATTACAAACTCCTCTGAGGACAGTTAGTGAAGTGATGCCAGGGATTGCATTATAAACTCCTCTGAGGACAGATAGTGAAGTGATGCCAGGGATTGCATTATAAACTCCTCTGAGGACAGTTAGTGAAGTGATGCCAGGGATTGCATTATAAACTCCTCTGAGGACAGTTAGTGAAGTGATGCCAGGAATTGCATTATACAATCCTCTGAGGACAATTAGTGACATGTTGGCTGGGATTACATTATAAACTTCTCTGAGGACAGTTAGTGAAGTGATGCCGGGGATTGCATTATAAACTCCTCTGAGGACAGTTAGTGAAGTAATGGCAGGGATTGCATTATAAGCGCCTGTGAGGACAGTTAGTAAAGTGATGGCAGGGATTAGATTGTAAGCTCCTTGGTGAGCTGCACATTCGGTAAGTCGCAGGCAGTTCAGAGATCACTGTTAGTGCCCGTTTGTTGCCCCTTCATCCCGAGTGCCAGATCCAGCTGTGTGTTGGTAGCCACCCACCCCAATATGAAAACTCTGCAAAGCGGGGTGACCGTAGGCCAGCGCAGGATGCTATGTGCAGCATACCCAGCATCAGGAGTAGCCCGTTTGGGCACTCATACAACTGCTGCGAATGTTCAGCAGGTTAACTGCTGTTGCCACCCTGCTGCCTGCCCCTTGCTTTCCTGGTGCCCTAGGCCATTGCTTGTGTGGCTTTCCCTGAAATCTGGCCATGGCTGTTTGACCTGTTCATCCAGCAGTGCTCTGCTCACCTGAAGCTCTTCTGAAATGAATGTTGATTACAAAAGAGGAGACCAGAAAAAAAACTGTACTAAGTAATCAATCTCTTATGAAGTCCCCCACAACTAATTTCACCTGATGAATGGATGCAATAAATTCCCAGCGTACAAGCTTCCTCTTACCACTCATGTCTGTCGGCGTCACAGTTGCAGTAATGCCTCATGTCAATGCAGTTCTCCTCCAGGCCACAGGCGCACTGTCCTGGCAGGGAGCCGCCCCAGTAGGTGTGTCTCTCTTTGCCTCGGCCAATCCACCATGTGAAAGGATTCCCACCTAGAGAGATAAATGGGAATATTCAGATACAGTCTAACATGGATTCTGTATAAATGACCTGTATGCAGGTAGGGATGCTCGCTCGGATTTTGCGGAAATGTAATTTCCGCATTTCTGCATTGGAATTCGGAAATCGGTAACAGAAGTATGGTCGGCGGATTTTCGCGGTAATCGCGGAAATTTTTGCGAAAATTTCGGCAGATTTTAACATTGATTCTCTCAAAACCTACCAGGTCTTTTTGAAGGATTTTTTTCCTCTTATTCCCTCTTTTCTGCTTAAAGCGGATCCGAGATGAAAAACTAACTATAACAGGTAACTTGTCTATATATCTTATCTAAAGTTTAGACAGCAAATCTAGCTGCAAACAGCTTTAATAGAACATGATTATTTCTTCCTGTTATACAATGACAGCAGCCATGTTGTTTGTAAACATTACACAGAGGCAGGCTTATCTGCACCATCAGCACTCAGACTGTGAAAAAAACCCAATCCCCCCCCCTCCCCCCTCCTCTCCTCTGCCTCTAAAATCTCTGGCTAGTAACCTCCCCCTCCTCCTGCCCAGACTGAGCTTCCATGAGCCCTTGCTACTGCAAAGGCTCTCTGAAAACCTGTGGGCGTGGTTTATTTAGTTTATAGGGAATTAGAGTATTAAAACAAAAACAAAAAAGTATTTGGCTTGAGGAATGCCCTATAAACAATAGGAAAGGAACACAAGTATGCAATGAGTAAAAGTTCATTTCGGATCCACTTTAACAAACCCTGAAAATGTGGTGTTTCTACCACCTACGGGGGCTTTGCTATTAACCATTAAATTTGGCGGAAATGTAAAATGCAGAAAATCTGCATTACCATATGCTGTATGCCGTCGACTTTAGAGGTCAATAGCAAAGCCCCCAAGGGTGCTAGAAACAGGGTATTCTAAGAATTGGCAAACAATTTTTTTTTCAAAAAGACCTTGTACTTTTTGAAAAAATACATTTTAAAGTCAGCGGAGATTTCCACGAAAATCTGCATCGGATTGCGGAAATCGGTAGCAGTAATCGGCAATGGCGGTAAGTGGAATTTCTACGAAATCGGAAATTGTCAATTCAGACCATCCCTATGTGCAGATGCAGATCTGGCATGAAGTGTGAGGTGACTACATGGTGCCGGAATTATCAATCACCAATGGTGTCAATGTGATCAATATTTATTACCATATATACTGCCATATAAGCCATCCAGTATATAGGCAACACCCCCAACTTGAACCCCTAAAAAATAAGTAACATGTGGCCCACTAATAAGCCGGGCCCCCAATGTCTCTTTCTAGCCTCCCCATGTATGTGATGCAAGGTGTGTATTGGCTCTCATCGAAGAGGTGTAGCTATGGGTGGGCAAGGGGGACTCATGTCCCTGGGCGCAGCACTGTAAGGGGGCGCAGAGCATGGCCACCACACCCCCAATGTCTCTCTCTAGCCCCCCCCCCGTGTATGTGTGTATTAGCTCTCCTCACAGAGGTGTAACTATGGGTGGGCAAGGGGGGGCACATGTCCCCGGGTGCAGCACTGTTAGGGGGCGCAGAGCATGGCCACCGCACTCCCAATGTCTCTCTCTAGCCTCCCCGTGTATGTGATGCAGGGTGTGTATTGGCTCTCATCACAGAGGTGTAGCTATGGGTGGGCAAGGGGAACTCATGTCCCTGGGCGATGCACTGTAAGGGGGCGCAGAGCATGGCCACCGCACTCCCAATGTCTCTCTCTAGCCCCCCCGTGTATGTGATGCAAGGTGTGTATTGGCTCTCCTCACAGAGGTGTAACTATGGGTGGGCAAGGGAGGACGCATGTCCCCACGCGCAGCACTGTAAGGGGGCGCAGAGCATGGCCATTGCATCCCAGGTGAGAGAGAGGCAGCTTGCTGGCTGCCGGAAGTGCCCCTGCCTATCTCCCTCCCTCTGCAGAGGAGTGCAGAAGTGTTAACAGCAGCAGAACAAGGGGGGCAAACCTTGCTTACAATAGGGGGTACATCTAGCTATCTAGACAAAGGAAAGGGAGGCACATCTGGCTATCTAAACCAGGGCACGTTTGGCTATCTAGACAGAGGGAAGGGGGGCACATTTGGCTAAACAGCATTTGTACATTTGGCTCCACCCATGACACACCCACTTTCTGATGCATGGCCATGCCCAATTTGTCCAGAAGGGGGGTGCAAAAACTGTTTTTGTCCTTGGGCACTGAAAAGCCTAGCTATGGCTCTGTCTCCTCGTTCCTGGCAGCCATCTTCCCATCTGCCCAGTAGTTATAGCTCTGTACCCGCCATCTTCCCGTCTTTCTTGCAGCTCTGTGCTCGCTACTGCCCTCTGCTGGTGAGCTGCACGGGAGACAGTCAGATGGCTGCCCGGAAGGAGGAGACAGTGAGGCAAGGACCTCTAGCAGCAAATACAGAGCTGCACAGGAGAAAGGAAGATGACTGCTAGGGACAAGGCCAAGTAACTATAGATCTGCAACTGCATCACAGCATGCCAGAGACAGAGGAAAAATCCACAGTGACATTCCCTGCATGCTGCATCATAGCATGCTACAGACAAAGAGAAGGAGCCCACAGTGACAATCACTGTACACTATGTCACAGCATGCCACAGACTGAGAGGAGGAATACACACTGACAATTGCTGCACACTATGTCACAGCATGCTACAGACTGAGAGGAGGAATCCACAGTGACAATCGCTGCACACTACGTCACAGCATGCCACAGACTGAGACGCCGAACCCACAGTGACAATTGCTGCACACTATGTCACAGCATGCCACAGGCTGAGAGGACTATATATGAAATGTAATGTGATAACATCTACAGCCTGCTTACCCATCATCCCTCTCCCTCTCACCCGGGGAATCAGCCCCTAATATACGATCATTCCTAAGAATGGTGTCAGCACAGCACAAATCTAGCGAGGCTGCTAATGATCTGTTTACGGATCCGGATGCCAATCGGGATAATAAATATGTTGACAGTTTTGCGAGTTGCAGTATAAATGTGACGGTCCTTATATGGATGATGCACAATGACAGTCACACGCTGACAATTAGCAAATGCTGCCAACCTCACATTCTGATTAACCATCAGCACATCATGTACGCCGCTACCCATCAGGGAAACAGCGCTAATTATCATCTCGCAGGGACCAGCGCTCGCTACATGCCTCCGGGCTCCGCCTGCAGTGCCGACAGCAAAGTGTGTGCGCTGACTAGAGAACTACAAGTCTCAGCATGCGCCTCCAACTCATTAAAACAGACCAGAACTCAGAACTTTAATTCTGCTCTAAAACAACAGCATTATAACCTTTAATGAAAAACATTTCCTTGTGACAGCTGATACAGCAATACATCTGCAGTGTGTCTACTTCCTACTTTCTTGGAAGCATACATAGGGTTAACATCCTGAGTTTACAAATTAGCTGCTCTGCTGAGGAAGCTAGCTGACACAGCTGAGATCAAATTATACTTGTGCAGGGCCGGATTTACCATAAGGCACTCTAGGTACGTGCCTACAGGCGCCTGATGAGCGAAAGGCGGCTCACTCCCCTCCCTTAGCGCCTCCCTCCTTCGCTTTGCAGAGCTTAAAGAGAAACTCCGACCAAGAATTGAACTTTATCCCAATCCGTAGCTGATACCCCCTTTTACATGAGAAATCTATTCCTTTTTACAAACAGACCATTAGGGGGCGCTGTATAACTGATATTGTGGTGAAACCCCTCCCACAAGAAACAAGAAAAGTACGTACTCTTGGCAGTTTCCTGTCTGTGAACCTTGCTGCATTGTGGGAAATAGCTGTTTACAGCTGTTTCCAACTGCCAAAAAAGCATGCAGCAGCTACATCACCTGCCAACAGTAAAAATGTCACCATGTGATAAATGTCAGAATGGGAGTTGGGAGGTATGCTAACTCAAGTGGGCAGGGCTGCTGCAGCTCCTAGCATCCCTATGTTTGTGAGACTACCAGAGTGGGCGGAGCACAGACTGGACTCTTTAAGAGATCGCAGCCTTCAGTTCCATAGGTCTGTGCTACAGGAAATAGCTGGCGAAACAGATCTTGATGCGGTACTTTAAAACCGATTTACTCAGCTAATCAAGGGGCTTCTAAAGAGATGAGAACAAGATGTGCCGCAGATTGCTACACAGAACTGGGAAAATGTTTTTTTTACCTGGAGGGTGGCTTTTAATAAAACTGCAGTATCTTACTTTCCTATCGCTGAGAAGGCTTACTGCCCAATTAGCACAAAACATCATTTGTTACAGAGGTACCCGAGAAAAGCTCTGGAAGCCAAAAACTCAGTGTGAAGCCTTGGCTCATTGCAGGGAGAGCGCAATCAAGGCTAATTAATGCAACAGCTAATTAACATTTAAGAGGAGGCTTTTATTTTTTATCTCAAAGCACAAATTCAGTAAACTTTTTGTTCTGGTTCGTGAACCTCCCAACTAGACCTTGTACGACAAAAAAACGGTGCCAGGACAGATCTGCCACCACCATCCACCTAAACTTGGTCACACACAGCACAATAAAAAGATTTTTCAATAAAAAAAAGCATCCATGGTCAAAACAATTATCAAAATTCTCATAAAAAATAAAGCACAGGGGTATAAGTACAACCAAGGAATTGGGGGCGTAACTAAAAATCATGGGGCCCCCAGCAAGCCCACCAATGGTACTATATCCTATATCTCCAACTGCTCCTTCACGTCCTCCTTCAATAAGTCCTCATCCACCCCCAACGGTGGGAGTCCCCCAAGGCTCGGTCCTTGGCCCCCTACTAGTTTTCCTATAAATATCCTCCATTGGCAAGGTAAACTCCTCTATGGGTTTTAACTATCATCTGTATGCAGATGACACCCAGATCTACCTCCACACCCCTGACATATCCTCCACTACCATGGACAAGGTCTCCTTCTGCCTATCAGCCAACTCCTCCTGGATGTCCGCTAGGTTTCTGAAACTTAACCTAGACAAAACAGAAATGTATGATCTTCCCACCCCGGCCATCCATGAACCTCCCAGATGTGCAGGTCACTGTTAACCACACTACCATTCGCCCTACCTCTCAAGCCCGCTGTCTGGGTGTCACCCTGGACTCCACTCTCTCCTTCACCCCCTACATTCAAAGCCTCACAAAGTCCTGCAACTTACACCTCTGTACCATCTGCAAGATCCAACCTTTCCTGATTTCTGTCAACACAAACTCACACCACCAAATGCCCTCATAATTTCCCGCCTTGACTACTGCAATGCCCTTCTGTCTGGTCTCCCTATTACCCGAATTGCCCCACTACAGTCCGTCATGAATGCGGCAGCCAGAATTATCCACTCCTCCCATCGCTCCACCACGGTGGCTCCTCTCTGTGAATCCCTCCACTCGCTTCCTATCCAGTCCAGAATAAGATTCAAGATACGGGGCTTGATTTACTAAACCATGATAGGTCATATTATGGGCGTTTTTGCGCGCATTTCCGCGTTTGCGCGTGATCGCGAAAATGCGCGCACAAATGACCATGATATGAGTTATCATTCATGGTTTAGTGAAACAAGCCCACTGTGTCTGGACTGCAAATCTGTCCACAAAACCTGCCCAACCTACACTTCCGATCTCACTCAGAGATACACACCTAGCCGCTCACTCCTCTCCTCCAATGAACTTTGCCTACTGCCCCCTGCATCACCCAGTCCCATGCACGCCTCCAGGACGTCTCAAGAGCTGCTCTAACACTATGGAACTCCCTACTTTCTCCTATTAGGGTTTCCCTTTACTTAAACATCTTTAAGAAGGCCATCAAAACATACCTTTTCACTCTGGCCTATGACCCCCCCCCCCCCCCCCACACACCCACTCTGGAGCTCTAGACCCGCAGCTGAACTCTGGTTCCCTACCTCTTTTGTGTCCCTACCTCTCCCTCTAGATTGTAAGCCTGGAGCCTGGATTGGAGCCCAGGGTCCTCCTCCTTGTGTCTCCTACTCTTTCACGCACCTCCATTACCATACACCCATCCTATGGATCTGAGTGAACTCTTGTGTGAACTCGACTTGCCTAATCTCCATGCTCCATCCAGTGACTAAGCATTACCTTGTACTCATACTGTGCTGTGTGATCTCCATGCTCCATCCAGTGACTAAGCATTACCTTGTACTCATACTGTGCTGTGTGATCTCCATGCTCCATCCAGTGACTAAGCATTACCTTGTACTCATACTGTGCTGTGTGATCTCCATGCTCCCCTCCAGTGACTAAGCATTACCTTGTACTCATACTGTGCTGTGTGATCTCCATGCTCCCCTCCAGTGACTAAGCATTACCTGGTACTCATACTGTGCCGTGTGATCTCCATGCTCCATCCAGTGACTAAGCATTACCTTGTACTCATACTGTGCTGTGTGATCTCCATGCTCCCCTCCAGTGACTAAGCATTACCTTGTACTCATACTGTGCTGTGTGATCTCCATGCTCCATCCAGTGACTAAGCATTACCTTGCACTTATAATGTGCTGTGTGATCTGCTTTTTCTTGTATTCCTGTATTGTCTTATTGCTGTATGTCACCCCTAAATATTATATCTGTAACCCTAACTAATGTCCAGCGCTGCATAATATGTTGGTGCTTTATAAATACAATACTGTAAATAAATGAATTCCTCCTAGAAGGAGGAGCACAGTACAGGGCCGGTTCCAGTAACATTGGGGCCCCAGGGTAAAATTAGCTCAGGGGCCCCCCAACAGACACCCCTCAACCAAAAAGTGGCATTAGGGGTTCTTTGTTGCAGCCAAATTTCCCTCCTGGGCCCCTGAGCCGACTGTGGACCCTCCCAATCACCTACCAACTTAGCTTTGCCCCTTGGGGCCCTGCAGAGTCTTTGGTAGTGTAGTGTCTCACCTGCCCACCAGCACAGGTGATACGCTACTCTGCCAAAGACTCTGCAGAACCGCACCGGAAGCAACAGTTAAGATGGAGGGAGACACTTTGGGGGCCCCTGCATGCTCTGGGGCCCTGGGGCAGTTGCCCCCTTTGCCTCAATGGTAGTGCCAGCCCTGAGTACAACATATCTATAGACTATAGAGACATTGAACTGGAGAAAACTTCAACATTAAGTTGCAAGATGCAAGGTGTGGCGGAGCACTATTCTATATCTGAGCGATCTGGAATTGCAGAAGAGAGATCTGGTAACATGCTGGGAAGGGGGGGGGGGGGTATGTAGGGGAGGGAGCGTAGCAAGGGGTACTCTCTGGAACTTCATTTGCTTGTACAGAAAAAGAAAATATTTTATTTATTTTTGAGTGAGTAAAGACAAACAATTGGGGTAGCTAGAGATTATGTGGTCCCATAGCAAAACTTTCATGGGGCCCTCAGATGGAGGCACTCTTTAGCTATGCCACCTGCCCCTACCCTACGGATGTGAGTTACCAATAATTACCTCCTCGCATTCACATATACAAGATTTTACACGTGCTTCACCTCTCCTTTGGAATGCTCTTCCATAACACATCCATCACTCTCCAACCTTTGTAACCTTTATACGCTCGATCAAAACTCCCTTTTTCCTACAAGCAAACGCTCTGCCTTAGGCCACTTCCCCTTTTTTCCTATGGCCAAGTTGTATGTACTCCTACTAGATATCCGAATACACATTGCCTCTAGGTATGATTATTGTATACACCTAACTCTTGTCCTTCCCCCCCTCCTTCGTTTAGATTGTAAGCTCACAAGGGCAGGTCTCTGTCACCCTTTTGTATCTTGAAATTCATTATACATTTTATTCATCATGTTACTTTTGTCACTGTCATTACCAATTCTGTATTTTGATTGATTCTGTATTTTGTCACCAATTCTGTATTTTGTATATTGGTGTATTTTGTACAGCGCCACGGAATATGTTGGTGCTTTTTATATCAATAATAATAATCGGCAAGAAATGAAATGAAATGAAAGAGGGTGGAGCAACACAAGAAAGTGAATGAAGTATCACCTGATCCCCCGCTGCTCCAGGGCCCCATGGCTGCTGCTATATTGCTCCACCCTGGCTGGAGAAGGCAGCCGATCCGCCTGATGCGACCCTGACGGCAGTTTAGCGGATAGAGCTGCAGCTTAGCGAAGTGCTGAGAGCTGATGCTGGAGGCTGCAGTGCTAAAATTCAATTTTCAGAGTCACAGAGCAGAAATATAACCTTCAGCCATGCTATGAGGCATCACACAACCAGCAGCATCTGAAGCCAATGGCGTATCGCTGAATTATGGCCCCGCCATTCCCCGTCCCGTACTCCTAACTCACTGATAATTTATTCCACAAATACGCCGAGCTCCTTCCGTGCAGCGAGGATGTAAGAAATTGCAGCAGCGCACTTTCCTGGGTGGGGGGTGGGGGGGGGGGGGGATTGGGTGCAAGACGGCTCACTACAGGACCACTATAGTGGAAGATCCAACATTCGAAATCAGTGTTCAGGAATCTGCAGTACTACTGGCTGTGACACGGAAATATGCTACGGGTGATCAATGATGTGCTAATAATTACTTGAATTGATGCAAATTATATGCTCACTTGTATTCAAATCTATGCAGTTTGTAATTGGACGCTGTTCTAGTTTGTCCCATTTCAAAGCGGCATAACTTTGCATAACCTTACATCAACTTGGAATACTTAGCAGTGTGCTGAAACGCCGTTGTCACTATGAGCAGCATGGTGGTGTCGCGATTAGTACTCCTTGCAGCGCTGGGTCCCTGGATCAAGTCCCACCCAGGGCACTATCTGCATGGAGTTTGTATGTTCTCCTGTGTCTGTGTGGGTTTTCTTTGGGCACTCTGATTTCCTCCCACATCACGAAAAACACACAGATAGGTTAATTGGCTTCCCCCTAAATTGTCCCTAGACTAGGTTACATACACTACACGATACATACATAGACATATGACTATGGTAGGGATTAGATTGTGAGCTCCTCTGAGGGACAGTGAAGTGACAAGACAATATACTCTGTACAGCGCTGCAGAAGATGTCAGCACTTTATACAGTATTTTTGGGACTATAAGACGCCCCTGACCATAAGATGCACCCAGGTTTAGAGGACAAAAACTAGGGGGAAAATATATATTAAACCTGGTGCATCCTTGGCGAAGGGCCAGGGCCGGAGCTACCATCGGAAAAAATTGGCAATTGCCCCAGGGCCCCAGAGCCTGTAGCGGCCCCCAAGGTGTCTCTCCCCCATCTTAACTGTTGCTCCCCAGGGACTCTGCAGAGTCTGTTAAGTTGGGAGTTGATTGGGGGAGGGTCAGTAGCCAGCTCAAGGGCCCAGGAGGGAAATTTGGCTGCAACAAAGGGCCTCTAATGACGCTTTTTGGTAGGGGGGTGTCTGTTGAGGGGCCCCCCCAGGCTAAATTTGCCCTAGGGCCCAACTGTTACTTGAACCGGCCCTGGAAGGGGCATCTTGTGGATTATGACCCCCCCCCCATACCTCATGCCCCCTTCTACCTCTTGTGTCTTCCTGTGTCCTCGTGTGTCCCCCATGAGTCCGCCTCTGTCCTCCTGTGTCCTACTCTAAGCCCCTTTGTGTCCCCCTTGTGTCCTCCTCTATGCCCCTTTGTGTCCCCATGTCCTCCGTTTGTCCCCGTGTCCTCCTCTGCATGGGCACAGTACAAGGAGTCCCCGACATTGCGGTGGGTTGGAGGTTGGTATTGGCAGCATTCACAAGTCAGGAACTCCCTGTATTTGGACTATAACACTCAAGTATATAAGACTCAGAGACTTTTTCCCCACTTTTGGGGGAGAAAAAGTGAGTCTTACAGTCCAAAAAATACAGTAAATATGAATTATAATTTGTGAACTTGCACTCACCATCATGGAGCTGCTGCTGTCTAACTCTCCTCTCCTGATATACTCTGTGCTACTGGAGGACTCTGCTCCTCCCTCTATCCAACGCTCCTCTTCTGATATACTCTGTGCTGCTGGAGGACTCTGCTCCTCCCTCTATCTAACTCTCCTCTCCTGATATATTCTGTGCTGCTGGAGGGCTCTACTCCTTCCTCTATCTAACCCTCCTCTCCTGATATACTCTGTGCTACTGGAGGACTCTGCTCCTCCCTCTATCTAACTCTCCTCCCCTGATATATTCTGTGCTACTGGAGGACTCTGCTCCTCCCTCTATCTAACTCTCCTCCCCTGATATATTCTGTGCTACTGGAGGACTCTGCTCCTCCCTCTATCTAACTCTCCTCCCCTGATATATTCTGTGCTACTGGAGGACTCTACTCCTCCCTCTATCTAACTCTCCTCCCCTGATATACTCTGTGCTGCTGGAGGACTCTGCTCCTCCCTCTATCTAACTCTCCTCCCCTGATATACTCTGTGCTGCTGGAGGACTCTACTCCTCCCTCTATCTAACTCTCCTCCCCTGATATACTCTGTGCTACTGGGGGACTCTGCTCCTCCCTCTATCTAACTCTCCACCCCTGATATACTCTGTGCTACTGGAGGACTCTACTCCTCCCTCTATCTAACACTCCTCCCCTGATATACTCTGTGCTGCTGGAGGACTCTGCTCCTCCCTCTATCTAACTCTCCTCCCCTGATATACTCTGTGCTACTGGAGGACTCTACTCCTCCCTCTATCTAACTCTCCTCCCCTGATATACTCTGTGCTACTGGGGGACTCTGCTCCTCCCTCTATCTAACTCTCCACCCCTGATATACTCTGTGCTACTGGAGGACTCTACTCCTCCCTCTATCTAACACTCCTCTCCTGATATACTTTGTGCTGCTAGAGGACTCAGCTCCTTCCACTATCTAACTCTCCACTCCTGACATCCTCTGTGCTGCTGGAGGACTCTGCTTCTTCCTCTATCTAACTCTCCTTCCTGATATACTCTGTGCTGCTGGAGGACTCTGCTCCTTCCTCTATCTAACTCTCCTCTCCTGATATACTCTGTGCTACTGGAGGACTCTGCTCCTCCCTCTATCTAACTCTCCTCTCCTGATATACTCTGTGCTACTGGAGGACTCTACTCCTCCCTCTATCCAACGCTCCTCTTCTGATATACTCTGTGCTGCTGGAGGACTCTGCTCCTTCCTCTATCTAACCCTCCTCGCCTGATATACTCTGTGCTGCTGGAAGACTCTGCTCCTCCCTCTATCTAACTCTCCTCTCCCGATATACTCTGTGTTACTGGAGGACTCTGCTCCTTCCTCTATCTAACTCTCCTCTCCTGATATACTCTGTGCTACTGGAGGACTCTGCTCCTCCCTCTATCTAACTCTCCTCTCCCGATATACTCTGTGCTACTGGAGGACTCTACACCTCCCTCTATCCAACGCTCCTCTCCTGATATACTCTGTGCTGCTGGAGGACTCTACTCCTCCCTCCAGCTAACTCTCCTCTCCTGATATACTCTGTGCTGCTGGAGGACTCTACTCCTCCCTCTATCTGACGCTCCTCTCCTGATATACTCTGTGCTGCTGGAGGACTCTACTCCCCCCTCTATCTAACTCTCCTCTCCTGATATACTCTGTGCTGCTGGAGGACTCTGCTCCTCCCTCTATCTCTTCTCTCCTGATATACTCTGTGCTGCCGGAGGACTCTGCTCCTCCCTCTATCTAACTCTCCTCTCCTGTTATACTCAGTGCTGCTGTTGGACTCTGCTCCTCCCTCTATCTCTCCTCTCCTGATATACTATGTGCTGCTGGAGGACTCGTCTCTCTCCTTCCCTGTATCTCTTCTCTATACATACTCAATAATCACTTACACTATCACGTCTAAGCAAAGCAAAGTTTAAACTCCCCACCTGTTACCACTCCCTGCACATCTATTACATCCGCTTTGACAAGATGGATGGTCTTGTCCCAGGAGTCCTCCTGCTGTCAGTTAAAGAAACATTCCTTTTTTTTCATGTTGGAATTCTAAGGTGACTAGCAGCGAATGCAATTCAATTAAGGTCACCCGTTTCCGATGGGGCCCCGATTTCCCCGCCGCCGCGTCAGCAGGACGTGATTAAACATGTCAGGAAGCAGCGGGGAAATATATGGGGCCAATCTGACCTGAATTTCAGACCAAGTCTTATAGAGATAAAACAAAGGAATGCAAAATCTATCTGCCGGCACATTCTGCTCCACTTTACATGAAGATCTCTATATGTCTTACAGCAGGAAGCTCAGAAGAAGAGAACGGAGCAAGCAGGGGCGTAACTAGACCATAGCTCCCAACTGTCCCTCTTTTGGAGGGACAGTCCCTCTTTGGGAGCCCTGTCCCTCTTTCCTCCTCATTTGTCCCTCTTTCAGGACTTTGTCCCTCTTTCTGTGTAAATATAGATATTTCTCTACTAAAAAATGTGTTTGATTGACTCTAAACTTTTTTCCCATCCTTTAAATTGATATATTACTAATTTTAAAACGTTAATATGAAGGAAAATGAACCAGGATATAAAGGACCAGTGTGGTTTGAATTACAAAACAACATATTTTTCTTATGAAATATTTATGGTATGCGCAACTAGGGGTGTGGTGGGGACGTGATCAAGGGTGTGGTGGGGCGTGGCTTAGGTGTCCATTTTTCTCATCTCAAAAAGTTGGGAGGTATGCTAGACTTAAAGGACAAGGTGACATGTGACATGAGATAGACATGGGTCTGTACAGTGCCAAGCACACTAATAACTATGCTGGGTTCCTTTTTTTCTTTCTCTGCCTGAAAGAGTTAAATATCAGGTATGTAAGTGGCTGACTCAGTTCTGACAGGAAGTGACTACAGTGTGACCCTCACTGATAAGACATTCCAACTATAAAACACTTTCCTAGCAGAAAATGGTTACTGAGAGCAGGAAAGAGATGAAAATGGTCAATAGGTTATCAATTTTAGCTCTGGCATACTTCAATGAATGTGTCATTGAACAAAAATAATAAAACAGTTAAAACTTATAAAAGTAGGCACAAGGGGGAGGTTCAAGTGAGAATGGGCGCCGGTTTTGTCTATAGTAAGATATTGTTAATTTTAATATTTTTACTATTGGTAACTCCTATGCGTCCGACTCATCCAATCAGCAGATCAATTTTTTTTAAAGAGTACCTGTAGTGAAAATAAAATCATGAATAAAATTGCTTATTGTATTAATTTCCAGATTATTTAGTCAGTGTTTTGCACATAATTTATCGCTGGTGGTGACATCTTTAGTTCTGCCAGGTGATCTGTACGGAATGTCAGTTTACTGAGAGTTCTATGCACAGAGGGTCGATACTGCTTGCTTGGCAGTTGGAAAAAGGTGTTATTTCCCACAATGCAACGAGGCTCACAGACAACAAACTGTCAGGACCATGGTCATGACATCACACTGTAGGAGGGGTTTCACCACAATATCAGCCATACAGAGCCCCCTGATGAGCTATTCGAGAAAAGGTAAAGATTTGTTGTAGGAAAGGGGGTATCAGCTCCTGATTGGGAGGAAGTTCAATCCTTGGTTAGGGCCCATTCACAGTAGGGGCTTCACTAAACCGTGATAACTCATATCATGGTCGATTTTGCGGGCATTTTTGCGTTTGCACGACCGCAAATTTTAAGGCGCAATCGCGTGCTTTCAAGAGGAACTTTGCGATTGTGAGCAAACGTGAAAACGCGTGTGAAAACGGCCATGATATGAGTTATTACGGTTTAGTGAATCAAGCCCCAGAAGCGCTATTCTGAGCGTTTTGCGTTTTTTTAATCGCTCCTATTCACTTTTATTAAAATCGCAGTAAAAATTGCGGAAAAATCGCTGCAATTTTTCGCTCATGCGATCACGAAATCACAGGGATTTTTACGCGATTTTAATGAAAGTGAATGGGAACGATTTTAAAAAATGCTAATCAATCGCAAAACATTCAGAAAAGTGCTTCCTCTTTAAAATGAGTAGGAACCGCATTTTTAAAAAAATGAAGCAAATACTTACCTAAGGAGAGGGAATGCTCTGGGTCATATAGAGCCTTCCGTCTCCTCTCTCAGTGCTCTCTATCCTGTGCTGGCTCCCCCCCCCCCCCCCCCCCCCCCGTTTCAAGGGTATTTGGAAGTCTTCGGGAACCGTGTCCTCCCAAAGACGTGCGGCTCCATACTGCACAGATGTGAGCGTGCAAGAGAGCGTGCTTGCGCAGGCGCAGTACAGGGCCGCCCTTCTTCAGGAGCACTCAGGCTCCCTGAAGACTCCTGAAGCCTCCTTCGGCCGGGTAAAGCAGTATTGACAAATACTTCTACCGGGCGAGCCAGCACTGGAACGAGGGGACCAGGAGAGAAGCCGGAAGGCTCTATAGGACCCAGAGCCTTCCCTCTCCTTGGGTAAGTATCTGTCTCATTTTTGTAAATGCGGTTCCCATTCACTTTAAGCCAAAAGTGGGGGAGTAGGCTTATCTGTGAGTATATATTCTCGCAGCTATGAGCACAGGGCCAGGACAGCCATTTCCATAGCGAAATCCTCGGCAAAGTTAAAAAAAAAAAAAGATTTTTATTTCCCCTTCCATCCGACGGTGAGACGTAGGTACTTTTTACCTCACTAATCACAGTAATACCGCTGCTGATTACAAGAAAGCCGCAGGAGGCCCCCAATTGTTATTTCAAAGTACGGTATCAAAATCCCCACTAACTTCCACATTATTACTGTGCGGCACAAAGACGGGCAGCAGCGGCCGCGCCGACGCATCTAATTATGGCGAAGCAGCTGTGATTTCTGTATGTGACAACACCGCGTTCAGCGTGTGGCTCTATTCGCTAATAACACGCTGATAACGCCATGCAGGTTTATTGCTAATTCCCAACATATACTGTATTTCCTACCTTTTGGCAAATGCCTCCTGAGTTACTTTGTACTTAAAGTGACACTAAAGTGAAAATAAACTAATGATATAATGAATTGTATGTGTAGTTCAGATAATTAATAGAACATTAGATTTCAATTCACAGACGCCGCATGTTCTCACTGTTTTCGTTGCCCCTGATGATCTCGCCACTGTCTCCCCACCGCAGCTCACTCGCTCTGCCGTCTCTATAATGGCAGTCCTGGGGGCGGGGGGTCAGGAGCTGATTTCATTGGCTCCCGACCCTGTCTATCAACGTAAGCAGCTCCCATTCGCTTACATTGATAGACAGGGTCAGGAGCCAATCAAAGCGTCTCCTGATCGACTCACAGGAACTCTGCCGTCATAGAGACAACAGAGTGGGGGGCTGAGGTTCCCGGTGTGCGGCGTGGATGGCAGTTGCGGCGGGTATGTGCGGCAATTCGTCAGTATTCATCGATGTTCCACGGTTTCTGGAGCCAGCGGTCTCTGGTCCTTAAGGAGGCAGAGACCACTGGTACTTAAGTGGTTAAAGTCCCACCTAAATTTCCAATTTCCAAATTTCAACTAAATCTGTATCCGGTAGTACCGTAGATAAAACTGATAAATATAAAGGTACATTCTGCCTGTCGCGTTGTCTCTTATTTCGCTATTATTATGGCCATTATCTCCAGTCAACTGACTCATCATGCATTTTTACATCTTCCAACCATTATATATGTTTATTTTTATAATCGCAGTGAGGCCGGGGCATCTCCGGACAGGTCTGATTCCTAGCTGTCAGGATAATTTGTCCTGTTAATAGTCCTCGGTGCTCCCGCCTGTAACACACGTGTCTGGAGAAAGATTGGAATAGACGATGGTGTGACCGTGTCTGTCCTCAATTACATGAGCTGTCGGCACGCATCAGATGAAGGCCGCCTCGCCCCGTCTGCGATTTTTTTGTGCTTTTGTAGGTGGAAATAAATGCCAGTTCCAGAGCACAGCTGCTTTAAGTTGGCAGAATATAATTCTTCAAGTCAGACACCACTATCATGGAGTTTCTTTCTTTTTTTATATGAGTTTGGGGATAAAAACAGATGGTGTTTTTTGAAGCTGCCCACAATTGCTTCATTGTTTTTGTAAATACAGAGGTGCCAGTAAAGTATAAATTGTAATAAGAGCAGCTTAAAAATGGGGTGGTACTGGTGGACTTACCTTCCCATGGATGACACAACAGTAACGTATCATAATATAACGGTTATTTCTTACGCCAATAAATTCTGTAACGTGTATCATGGGTCAAACGTCTGGCAATGTACAATAAGGATCAACTGGAGAAGTGCCCAAATGTGTTATAGCGCCTCTGTTGGCTTCATTGTCTCAATGGCTTCATGACGATAATAAATAAAATGACCCAATTTTACAACAATTTGATAAAAACAATTGGTTATCCCAAAAAAGTCAAAAGCTTTTTTTTTTTCTTTTTATTCAAGCAAGAAATCCAAATCGGGCTTCCCGTTTTTTTCAGTAAAGATTGACTGGGAGTGGTGAATTTTTGTTATCAATTTTCTTGAAAATTAACTGGTGTAGGGTAGTGTAACGATCGGTGTCAGCAAGAACAGATTTTCTGATTATTGGTGATCTGCAGTATCACCAATAATACAGATGTTATACATGATTATGTGGTGATCTGCAGAATCACCAATAATGCGAGTATAGCAAGACACAGGACAACCAGGTGTAAGATAAGGGTTTGGTGCAACAGTAAATATAGATAGAGGTACCCACTATCCCAGAGGAGCTGGTCGAGGGAGGAATCTCTATAGAACACTGGAATCAGTACTCCAGCAAGCTGGAGACACAGATGAATTAGTGATAGGTTCACCCGAGGAGCGGGTGATGCACAGTGAGACAACGTATACTGATCACTCGTGAAACGGGTGATTCAGACTGTACTGCAGCAGATGATCACCTGAGGGGCAGGAGATCAAGACTGTACTGCAGCTTCTGATCACCTGAGGAGCAGGTGATGAGGACAGTACCGTAGTAACCTGAGGAGTAGGTGATTAAGACTGTACTGCAGCTATCAACCTGAGGAGCAGGTGATAAGACTGTACTGCAGCTATCAACCTGAGGAGCAGGTGATTCAGACTGTACTGCAGCTATCAACCTGAGGAGCAGGTGATTCAGACTGTACTGCAGCTATTAACCTGAGGAGCAGGTGATTAAGACTGTACTGCAGCTATCAACCTGAGGAGCAGGTGATTACTAAACTGAGAATCCCTCACCAGAACTAAGCTCACTGGTGAGGGTAGAAGAGTCAGACAAGCAGGATCGGCAACAAACGGAAAGATACGGTACAAAGACAGAAGACTGAATCAGAGTGAGGTATAAGCTGAGTCGGCAACAAGATCAGATAGGCATAGGCACAGAATCAGAAGACAGAAGAGTAGTCAAGGCTAGCAGAGGGTCATAACAAATAATACAATTCAATTAGTACTTTAAGCTATTAACAGAATCTGGCTAAGTCTGGATCCCCAGCTCCTGCTGGTTCTAGCACACTGTAGGATCTGACTAAGGTCTGAGTGCTAAAACGTAGCATATGCAACAGCAGACGAGGAGCTACTGACAGGCAGGTCCTATATATACTGAGAGCGCTCCACAGCACCGCCCCAGTCACTCAGCCAATCCGGAGCACTACTGGAGTTAGCTGACCGGCTGCTCAGCTGACTGCCCTCCTACTTGCATAAAGGTCCTGTCGCCTGGCGCAGTCTATGTGCAACTGAGGGACCAGGCAAAACTCCAACATGTAACTGCACGGCGGAGGCCGCCGGCTGAGAAGCGGATATGGCCGCCATGCCGCTCACCGCCGCGGTGGCCTCTGCGCTATCTATTACAGGTAGATTGTCACTTTCTTAATGTATAACTCATGCAAATTGTTCAGAATTTTTAATCATTTTTTTCCTAATTAGGGAAAAATTGAACACACGTTTGTAATACATTGGTTAGATTTTTTAAATGTTACAATCAATCAGAAAAAAGTTGATTGTAATTCTTAAATTGAAGAGAAAATGTTAATAATTGCGCAGTGTGTGGCAACCTTCAGGCAAACTGTGATCCCAACTTAACCCCTTTCTAATCCTATGTTGCACTATGTCTGGCATAGGATAAAACTTGGCGTTTTCTGGTTCAGGCATAAAGTGAACCTCCAGACTAAAAATCTACTCAGCAGCACTGAAAAGGCTTGGTGTTTCTTTAACAGTTTCACAACATCAAAACTTTTTTTTCTTACCCAATCTTCATTTTTAGCTGCACAGAAGAAAACTGCCCGGGCATTTTTCCCCCGATGCTGTGCAAAGCATAATGGGATTTCTGATGTTGTTGTTCTCCTACTGTTTTGGCACAAATTTGTTTTTTGTTTTTTTTTTCAATTTGAGATTTGAAGCCTAGCGCGTGCAGCTGGGAGGGGTGATCAGGACACAGGACAGTTGGAACTGTGTCTCCTGCTCCCTGTCACCTCCTTTCAACCAAAAAGATGGCCGTACCCATGAAAAAGATGGCTGCCCCCATGAAATCACAAACATTTGCCTGTTCTTTTAAAACAGGGTGGGTAAGAGATTATATTACCTATCTATTTTAATGAACATAACTAATGTAACTTAATGACAGTATGTTTATTTAGGCTGAAGTTCCCCTTTAAGGTTTGACATAGCCTGATATAGGAAGACATGGCTGCCATCAGGGGTGCTATTGCTGGATTAAATCTGGTGTCAGTCCCTTTAGATCAAAACCTCTTATTCATTTCACTTTTTATCCAAAGTTTTCTCCTAGGAGATAATTTTTCAACTTCTGCTAAAAAATATCTTACTATCTTACTAGCACTCTGCAACTGAAAAAGTACCATAAAGTAAGTGAAAAAGTACTGTCAAAATGATTTTGAGTATTTTCTTGTTAGCTGGTGACTTAAAGGATACCACAACTGACATGTGGCATAATGAGATAGACATGGGTATGTACAGTGCCTAGCACACAAATAACTATGCTGTGTTCCTTTTTTTCTTTCTCTGCCTGAAAGAGGTAAATATCAGGTATGTAAGTGGCTGACTCAGTCCTGACTCAGACAGGAAGTGACTACAGTGTGACCCTCACTGATAAGAATTTCCCCCTTTTTTATCTCTTTCTTGCTCTCAGAAGCCATTTTTTTCTAGGAAAGTGTTTTATAGTTGGACTTTCTTATCAGTGAAGGTCACACTGTAGTCACTTCCTGTCTGAGTCAGGACTGAGTCAGCCACTTACATACCTGATATTTACCTCTTTCAGGCAGAGAAAGAAAAAAAGGAACACAGCATAGTTATTTGTGTGCTAGGCACTGTACATACCCATGTCTATCTCATTATGTCACATGTCAGTTGTGGTATCCTTTAAATGTAATTTATTTATTAGGCGTGGAAATGGGTACACTCAGACAGCTTGATTCACTAACCAATGCTAAGCCGGTGAGTGAGCCTATAGTGGGTGCAAACCACGGAGATAAGTGGTTTGCGCCCATACACTGTATTGCACACAGCCCAGGGCAGTGCGCGTGCAGCCGGTAATACACCGCGGTGCGATGATAACGTTGCATTGGGTGCCCCCGAAGTGGCGCATGATGCGCCATTTCAGTCGCACTAGATGTGTCTTTTACAGGGCAGCGGTTGCGACATTATCGTCGCACCGCGCTCTATTACCAGCTGTGCGCGCACTGCCCTGGGCTGTGCGCGATGTAGCTTTGCGGGGCTATTAGTGCCCACAAAGCTACTTTTCAAGCACTAAGTGGCTGTTCACTCTGGCGCCATTACTTAGCGCCGGCTAGTGAATCAAGCTCATTATGGGTAAGTGTCATTTTGGCGCAGGGTGAAGCTGAGAGATAGCTTGCGCTTGTGATGGCGACGACAACTGGGGGGGGGGGGGGGGGTTGCCAGTTAGCCAAATTACGTTTGTGTTTTAGCTGATCTGTGTGGTGCTTGGCTGAAACTGCAGGTGCCCAAGTCAGCCACATAGCGCTGGCGCCGAAACGTTCAGCACAGCGCTGCGCCTTGATCAGCTAATTTGGTGGTTATATCACCTAGAAGAAAAAGTGAATTAGAATCAAATAAGGGTGCTGGTGCGGCTGGACTTCAGAACAGGATCATCCACAAGGCGACCTACACAAGAGCCTGGGGAGAAGTGAATGTCAAAGGGCCCCAGTACCAGCTTCTCTGGACCGTCTCCTTCATCCTTACCAAAAGGACCTGCCCAACCTACATCTCTGACCTAGTCAGCAGATATACATCTGGACGCCCACTTAGCTCCTGCAACAACCTCCTCTTAACCACCCCATGCATCTCGCACTCCCATGCACGACTACAGGACTTCACTACAGCTGCCCCCATCCTGTGGAACTCTCTCTCACTGGCCATCAGGCTTCCCCCCACCTTCAGCACCTTCAAAAAAGTGCTTAAAAACTCACTTCTTCAAGGAGGCCTACCTCACCTTGACGCTGCCCTCTCTCTAACGAGAACTTCTTGAAGTACCCCCCTCCTTTCTTGTCAGTTGTCACCATCCCTCTAGATTGTACCTCCACCTTGGTCTCGATTGTAAGCCTTTGGCAGGGCCCTCTCCCCTTGTGCATCATACTTGACTGTGCACTCTACCCAGGTCCCAGAATTATGTGAACTTGTATTCTTCCACTACCACGCCAGTGTATGATCTGCCATTGTATTACTATCTGCATTGTGTTGTGTATCTTATTGCTTATAACCTGTATTGTTGTATCTGTTGTATCTATTTATCTATTACCTGTATTGTGCTGTTGGTCACCCCTGTTATCATTGTCTGTAATCCTATGCATTTGTACAGTGCTGTGTAATATGTTGCCACTAAATAAATCCAAAAAATAATAATAATAATAATAATGGGCAGCCAAAGTTACTTCCTTGCCTAGGGCCCCATTTAATTTGACTCCTCCTCTGCTGTCCTCATGCAGGCCACCATAACATATCCAACAAGCAGTGGCGTAGCAATAGGGGTTTCAGAGGTAGCGACCGCATCGGGGCCCTGGGTCAGAGAGGCCCCTAGGAGCCCTCTCTCAAGCACCATATTAGCTCTCCATTGGACCTGTACTGATAATTATCACTTCTATAGATGCTTTAAATAGTACTAATCATTAACAAACTGTTCCTCATCCCCTTCTTGCACCTGCAAGTTTTGGTGCGCCATATCAATTGTGATGTATAGAGTGCTTGGGGGGCTCCATGTAAAACTTGCACTGGGGCCCATAGCTCCTTAGCTACGCCACTGCCAATACGCTCTTGTCGGATATATTCAATTTTTCTGTGCTCTGTAATGCTGGGGGTGAGGGGAACACTGGCTACCTCTGCAGGATAAAGGGGCCTTCCTCTTTATACGTATCTGTTTTGGGTCCTTGGGTACACTTTAAATTAAGTGTAATTTTTTTTTTTTTGTAATTTTTGGTGACAGTGGACCACTTTGGCTCTTCTTTTCTGTTTATTCTGTACTTTGCAAGTTTTTTTTATGTCTTTTCAGTTCTCTAAAAATCATTAAAGCTTCTTTATAACCTAGCTTTGTACCCTGTGAATCTGCTTCTCCCGAAGCATTCCTTTATGAGTCCGTATCTCTGATCCCAGTCATGTCCTAAAAGGCTACAAAAACATTCCATTTAAGCCTCGGCACTTGTGATCCGCTCCTTCATTGCCATGCTAAGCAGATCAAAGCCATCGATTTCATCCCTTCCTTCTGCACCTTGTTACCATGAAGATATGACAATCCCAGGCCATTCATCTCAATAATATAACCTCCAGCCAGCCTGTTTATCACCTGTGAGTGTAAGATTAATGCTGTGAGCAGACTTCACAAAGCATTGGGGGCCCCCGGGGACCCCGTGTCACTGGAAACAGATAGGAGCCCTGGGCCCATCAATACGAGGACTGTGCTTGTCTCTCATACCTTCTGGACTTGTTTTATGTGACAGTAAAGCTCATAAAGCATTGATCCATTAAGCAGCAGCCGCAGACAGCAGTTCCTTCTTCAGAAGAATAATTAAAGTACCTGAAATATCTTCATATCCAGGTTCACAGTGAGATAGGAGGCCTCTACGGGAGAATGCTGCACGCTTCTGGCAGAGATGCTTCATACAGACCAGCAAACAACAGAAGTAGAACCTTGGACACGCTTAAAATATGACCTAAAGAAGTCCTACCTCTTCCAAGAACAATGGCTTCACATGACTAACTAGGCAATATAAGGTGCAACGCCGGGAATTGTTTCAATTGTAGCTTCAGAAAGTGTGGAGAGGACTTAGAACAGTCACCCCAGAGCAAGCTGAAGCCGCAGTTGGCGGCGAATCGCGAAGGTATAGTCCGGGTCCACACTGCCCTCCTCTTCCCTTGCTCCGGGTGGTAAGTCTCCCTTTTCACCTTGCACTTGGAGGCTGCTCCTGTTTCATCCGATTGCTTGCACTTGTTCCCCACTTTCAGGGAACCTCTTCCCGATATATTATTGCACTGACTCTCCCACTTGGCACTTTAGCTGGTTTTGCACGCATTTTTTCTGATTGTATGTTGATTACATCTTGGTTGCACGTGTCACTTTACTTACCTCCAGGTCTTCTACTGTCAATTTTAAGTGTATAATTGTGGAGTTTGAGGAGGGTTTGGGCTACATAGTTGTCATTTATACATTGATCACGTATAGCAATGGGGGGGCAAAGTAGGACATATTTCCCTGGGCACAGCACTGTGAGGGCGCTCAACACAGATGGTATTGCACCCTCACATGCGTGAGATGCGGCTTGCTGGCTGCCTGAAGGGCCCCTGCTCCTCCCCCTCCCTCTGCAGAGAAGTGCAGAATTTCAACAGCAGCAGAAAAAGAGGGGCACTTCTAGCTATCTGAATGGGGGAAGGGGCACATCCGGCTATCTAAACAGCATTTGTACATTTGGCTCCACCCATGACCACACCTGCATTCTGATGCATGGCCATGCCAACAGTACCGGATTTCTACTCTTTACCGCCCAAGACCACTGTCACCAGCTGCCCCCCTTCAGTATAGGTAGCCAGATGACCCCTCCCCCTTTCCCTCCAGTATAGGTAGCCAAATTACTCCTCCCCCCTTTCCTCCAGTATAGGTAGCCAGATGACTCCCTTATTCCCTCCTTTTCCCACCCCCCACCTATCAGTATAGGTAGCCAGCTCACCTTCACACCGCAGCAGACATCAGTGTCATTTCTCCGCTCGTCTCCAGTGCAGAAGCTTCTTCTTCCTTTCTGTCTCCAATGCTGCCCAAGTCAATAGTCGCCGGCCACAATGCAAATGTGCACAGAGAGCAAGGTGGCTGCTGCACAGGCGGCTTAGCCAGTTTTGTCAGGTGTTCACTTGGTGTTTAATGCACACATTCAATTCTCTCTGTAGTGACAGGTGGCTAGCAGCAGAGTACCGCAGTCAGGCGCTCGCCTGATCTCCCTGCATTGCAGCATTTGCAAGCTTCCAAATGCTGCACCAGTTTAGCCTGCTGCTTTGGTGCCCTTGCTCCTGTGGTGCCCTAGGCCATGGCCTAGGCGGCCTTGGCCTAAATCCGGCCCTGCACGCCAATTATTTTCCGGGGTGCTGAAAACCCTAGCTACACCTCTGCGCATGCCAGGCCACATAATCACAGACCTCTTCCTTTTCCCCATATCCTCGCTGGCGCAGCATGGAGAAGACTTGCAGATCATTACCGGCGTCAGAGTCTCAGAGAGACAACAGAACGAGCAGTGTCAAGTGACTCTGTATACTTAAAATACAGGAAGCGAGTGGTGATGTCACTTCCAGTACACAGGGTGTCACTCGGATCGCTCAATCTTCTCTCTAAGCCACTAATGCCACTTATAATCTCTAAGTCTTCTCTATGCAGCGCCAGCGGGAATATGGGGAAGAATAAGGAGGTCTATGACTGTCTGGCTGTTGGTGTCGTCTGGCTTGTGTATGTGCAACACCGCCAGCGAGGGTAACTATATGGAGCAGGAGGTCTGTGGTTATGTGGATGGCCAGCAGTGCGAGCGCGCCGAGTCAAGTCAGCATCCCAGCTTCCCCAGTACCCTAGACACGAGCCTATGTTGCGTGCCCACAAATCCAACCATGGGAGGCACTCTTCAAATGATATTTTGGGTTTTGGGATTTATTTTGTAGGTGGCACAGTTTTTGTTATGAGTCCAACTGTGCCGTTGGCTCCTGGTCTTCTTTAGTTTTCCTTGTGAAGCCTAGATCCTTTGGAAATGCCGGAACCCCCCCCCCCCTTCCATTACAGATACACCCCCTCTCCCTTACAGATACAGTATGTAGCTGTGCATCTGAAGATAAGCCTTAGATATGGACAAGCACAACTAGAAAGAGCGACTGGTCGATTGCTGTCAACGTACGCATATCAGGCAAAGTATTAGGATGTGACACGAATAACTGACATTTCGAGGAAAAACAGCAATTAGAGATAAAGGTTGAAGATTGGACTCGGCAGGGGGGGGGGTTCCACAAGCTCTCAGATGAGCAACCGGTGATACTTTTAAAGCACACAAAGATTTCAGAGGTGTAATTCAACGCAGCAAGCGGCTCTTGCGTCTCTTCTATGTCTCACCAAGTAACACCCCAGCCAATTATCGCATCACAGAACAGGCTGACAATGCGCCACAATCCTCACAACCTCTGCAGCAGTAAATTCTAAAAATTGCACTTTAAAATCAATAGTTTATCTTTTTTCTCCCCCCCCCCCACCCCCCTTCTCAACACTGAAAATGCAAGAAACATATTTGGAAAGGCCTGTCCTAGCTCAGCTCTCCTGCCCAAGGTTGAATAGTCCTCGGTAATAATCTGACTCCATTGTGGCGTCCACGTTCGGCATGGGATTGATCCAGCCTTGTTTTGTTAAAGGCATTATCAAGGAGGGTGAAGAAGCAAAGGTTGGATTTGTCGAGCGTTCTTCTTCAGGCACAAAGCCCGCGAGCCACAGTGTGAGATGCACACCGGTTGTATCGAGTTCCCTGATCTTCAAAGGAGGTTGCTTACAAAAGCCCTATTATTTTCCAGCGTTTGATCTAACAAGGTTAAAGTTTCTCAGTCCAAAAAAAGGAAGAAAAAAAAAAACAACATCTATAGTGCATGGATAAAAAGAGAGGAGACCTTTAGATAAAAGGAAGCACACCGTTCCCTGGAACTGGAGAACTGCACAGAATTTTCTAAGGGCCAGAACGAATGACGGTGGACTAACAGATATGCAGAACAATGTCCATCTCTATATCATGTTTGGGTTTGTCTCAACGTACAACTCTGACCTGTATGATTTTTTTATCTTCATAGGTTGAATTTCTGTAGAACGGTGTTTTGAGTGGGGCCTTGAGCTCCTACAGCTCCTATTGCAATAAAGCAGCAAGTTCTTTGTCTTGATTGATGAAGCACAGTTTTCTTACTATTTGACATTCCCCAACTGTAAAATCAATAAAGCTAAAAATTGTTAAAAGGAGTTCCAGAAGTGAGGAAACTCACGTCAGGCTAGATACAAGCCTGAGTAGAGAAAAGGCCCTGGCTACCATAAAGCCTTCTCAGAAATCGGACCTTCCCACTGTTCCTGAACCATCCTCAGAACAAGTTATTTGAGTTATTAGAATAGCTTTTCAGCAGGCCTTTTTACAGCCTTCAGCACTACTCACGTCACATCCCCAAGTAATCTCACAGCTGAGCGCATCCCTACTATGCATGCGCAAGTCTGGGCTCGAGCATGTGCAGTATGCTTGGGCTCAATTTTCAGAACCATTTGGGGACTCGAGTAATTCTGAAGGCTGTCTGAGGAGTACCGAAGACCTAGCAGGTCAAATAACTTCAACCAGGGACAGCGCAAGAATGTCCGGAAGAACCAAGGACTGAAAAGGGTTTATGGTGTTCAGAGCCTTTCTGTCTACCTAGGTGTATATCTAAACTTAAGTTACTTTCCTCACTTCAGGTACCCTTTGAGGTTAGGGTAAAATGGGAGAATGTGGCAGGGTAAAAGGAAAATTTGAATAATCTTAATTACAGCAAGGGGTCTGGGGTTAGTTAGGCTACATACAGATGCTGGTTTGAACTTGACCATGCCGGACTATAAAGACTACCTCTCCTGGAAATCTTGAAAGAAACCTGCATGTGTATAGCAGCCGTCTGATATCTGCTAAAGGTCCGGCAGGCAATAAATAATGACCAAACAGCGCCTGATCATTTCCCCCACTCCCCCACCTGTGGTACACTGCTCCATTGCTCGCTATTTGTTGACCCTCCTCCACCATCCCTCGCTAGCCTGGAGGCTAACAAAAGATCTGTACGGTGTCGAAACTGCATTGTTGCCCAAGAGTTGTGATCCCTGTTGGGCAACAGAAATGCCTCCCTGTGTACGAGGCATTAGGGTTAGTAACACTCCAGGTTGCGCCAGGTAGCAGAAAAATGTGGTAGGTCCAAGGCTGTGGAGGAATCCAGGGATGAGCAGAAACTACAGCAGTGCGAATTTACACATCGTAGTTCGTAGGTGAAGTTTCAAAACTACGGCTACGAATTTACGCGTAGCAAAGTAACACTAAGTGTAGCTTACGCCCACTATGCATAGTTAACATGTGTATTGCGTAGTGAACTACATATGCGTTACTAGCGTCTAATTTTGCAATTTTTCGTATGCTTACAAATTTACGCATTGGAAAGGGGAATGTACACATAGAAGAGTTCCCGGTTTAAGCATTAAAAGAGGAATTAATGCGTAAACGTTTCTGCATGTGGGCATAAGCATCCGCATACACTACGCTTCGCACTATGCGTAATTGCGTATTTTAACGCGTAGTCTATGAAATGCATATGAAACGAATATTTGATTTCAAAGTCGTAGTTTGGCGAAGCGTAATTGCGTAAAACTACGCGTAGTTCCAGCGTAGCGAAGTTGGCTGACTACAACCATCCCTGGAGGAATCTCAAACCTATCTGGTCTCAAGAAACTCACTACCCAGGTGAGGCAGCATCCAATTTATCACCCTCACAGTCGTACTTAATGTGGGACTGACAGCCATTAAATCAAATTCCATTTACCCACTGCTCTGTGTTTATTATGTAGTCTACAACCTGACCCTGCATTACAAGCACTCCAATTTAATCATACTTTTCTTCTATAATAATAAAACTTATCTCGGTCAGCCTGGCTCTATTTGGTACACTGCTGGTGAAAGGGAAGCTTGTTATCTCCCCTCCCACATTTTTGCTCCTCACTGATTGGCTGAGGGCAGTTCAGTGTGACAGAAGGCTGAGAAGTGAAATACACCTCATCCCTCTGCAGAAGCTTCTGAAATACAATCTATGCTGTGCTCACATGTGTTTACAAAGCAAGCTAGATATGACAGCGCACTTTCTAGGAGAAAAACAGAGTAAGGGAGGAAATTACATCAGGGTTGGCTTCTGTCAGAGGCAGTGAAAATGAAAAATGTCTGAAACAGTTTTCTCTTTATTTACTATATAAAATTCACTGAAATCAAAATGTGGCCAGTACAATACATATGTTATGTAAAAAAAGGATTTATCTACTTACAGTGGGATGCAAAAGTTTGGGCAACCTTGTTAATCCTCATGATTTTCCTGTATAAATCGTTGGTTGTTACGATAAAAAAATGCCAGTTAAATATATCATATAGGAGACACACACAGTGATATTTGAGAAGTGAAATGGAGTTTATTGGATTTACAGAAAGTGTGCAATAATTGTTTAAACAAAATTAGGCAGGTGCATACATTTGGGCACCACAAAAAATATATGAAATCAATTTTTAGTAGATCCTCCTTTTGCAGAAATTACAGCCTCTAAATGCTTCCTGTAGGTTCCAATGAGAGTCTGGATTCTGATTGAAGGTATTTTGGACCATTCCTCTTTACAAAACATTTCTAGTTCATTCAGGTTTGATGGCTTCTGAGCATGGACAGCTCTCCTTAACTCACACCACAGATTTTCAATTATATTCAGGTCTGGGGAGTGGGGACTGAGATGACCAATGCAGAACATTGTACTTGTTCCTCTGCAGGAATGCCTTAGTGGATTTTGAGCAGTATTTAGGGACATTGGTCTCCAGAATCTGCTGATACTGAGTGGAATCCATGCGTCCCTCAACTTGACAAGATTCCCAGTCCTTGCATTGGCCCCACAGCCCCACAACATGGTGAAACCACCACCTTTTACTGTGGGTAGCAGGTGTTGTTCTTGGAATTCACGTCTATATCTTAAACGGCGCTACAAAGTCAATGTCAATATAGTCCAGTTTCCTTCTATTGGGATGGGTGTATTACTGAACAAAAGTTCTTGTGTGTCTGCGCTTCTAGTTGGGTGTAGCCAAACCCTTCTGTACAACTCTCAAATATTAGATAGCGCTCCACTTCAGTTAGTAGATGGAAAGTAGCTGGATGCCCCTTAAGGGACCACACTCACCCGTCCAAGATGACCACTATGAGACTGGTCAAGGTAGATTCTGATATGCTCCTCATTCGAGCTCTCCCGCTGTCAGGTATCGGTCACTCCAGATGGGTAGTCCTCCTGTCCACGAACAGCTATTCGTGGACAGATCGTGCATGTGGATGCGTGAGCAATGCATTCAGATACTCATTCGGTACACTGAGGAACTTCAACTCGAAGGGGAGAGAGCCTGAAAAGGAGGACTACCCATCTGGAGTGACCGATACCTGACAGCGGGAGAGCTCGAATGAGGAGCATATCAGAATCTACCTTAACCAGTCTCATAGTGGTCATCTTGGACGGGTGAGTGCGGTCCCTAAGGGGTATCCAGCTACTTTCCATCTATTAACTGAAGTGGAGCGCTATCTAATATTTGAGAGTTGTTCTTGGAATGCCGTGTTCTTTTTCCTTCATGCATAACGCCCTTTGTTATT
This sequence comes from Hyperolius riggenbachi, assembly GCF_040937935.1. Lineage (NCBI taxonomy): Eukaryota > Metazoa > Chordata > Amphibia > Anura > Hyperoliidae > Hyperolius > Hyperolius riggenbachi. The sequence continues at coordinate 308,201,929 of NC_090652.1, forward strand.
CCCAAATAACGCAATTAGTAGTTTCATCAGTCCACATCACCTTAATCCAAAATGAAGCTGGCTTCTAGAAATGTGCTTTAGCATACTACAAGTGGCTCTGTTTGTGCTGTGGGCAGAGAAAAGGCTTCCTCTGCATCACTCTTGCATACAGCACCTCCATGTGTAAAGTGCATCTCCTTGTGTAAAGTGTGCTAAATGGTTGAACGATGCACAGTGACTCCATCTGCAGCAGGATGGTGTTGTGCATCTTTGGTGCTGGTCTGTGGGTTGACTCTGACTGTTCTCACCATACGTTACTTCTGTCTATCCGATATTTTTCTTGGTCTGCCACTTCGAGCCTTAACTTGAACTGAGCCTGTGGTCTTCCATTTCCTCAATATGTTCCTAACTGTGGAAACAGACAGCTGAAATCTCTGAGACAGCTTTCTGTATCCTTCCCCTAAACCATGATGGTGAACAATCTTTGTCTTTAGGTCATTTGAGAGTTGTTTTGAGACGCCCATGTTTCTACTCTTCACAGAAATCTCATAATTGGATTCACTTTGGAATCAATAAAATGACAACATTTATGCACCGGCCTAATTTTATTTAAACAATTATTGCACACTTTCTGTAAATCCAATAAACTTAATTTTACTTCTCAAATATCACGGTGTGTCTCTTATATGATATATTTAACTGACATTTTTTATCGTAACAACCAACGATTTATACAGGAAAATCATGATGATTAACAAGGTTGTCCAAACTCTCGCATCCCACTGTATGTCACCTGAGCAGGGATGGTCGTAGTCAGCCAGCTTCGCTACGCTGGAACTACGCGTATTTTTACGCAAATACGCTTCGCAATCTACGGCTATGTAATTGGAAACTTCACTACGTTTGCATTCCGTAGACTACGCGTTAAAATACGCAAGCTTCGCGTAGTGCGTAGCATAGTTGATGCGACCGCTTATGCCCTTATGCAGAAAAATTTACGCAATAATCTGCTACCTATGTTCATATATAAACTAATATAAGCGTACATTCCACCTTCCAATGCGGAATTCTATGCGTATAAAAGGGCAATAATATTTCTGCGCATGCGCAATGATCCATATAGATGCAGTTACCGCACGCGTAGTTGATTTCGCAATACATACGTCAACTACGCGTAGCGGGCGAAGCTTCGCATAGCGGGACTACGACTACGCGGAAATGCATACGTGTAGTTCTTAAACTACGCCTACGAACTACGATGCGTAGTTGCATACTACGACGCGTAGATTTGCGCTGGCGTAGTTTACGAGCAACCCTGCTCCTGGGGTACACTTTAAAGGTGGTGCTGAACAGATTATTTGGTGTCTTTGTATAGTAAGAGAGCATTCAAATATACTAAGACTTGACTTTCCTAAACATGCCTTCAATGTTTTACAAAAACAGACATTGGCCAAAACTTTTCTGTTCACGGCAATCAAGCAGGTAATGAACCAAATAAGTGACCTTGAACAAAGCGGCTCAGAAGCGAGATGTACAATCTACACACCACATCTTACTGGTTGAAATAATACATTCCAACAGGATTACCATAAAGCAAAAATCTTATCCTGCTGTGTCTCCTCCAAACCTCTCCAGGAATTAATGCAAAACAACAGCCAAGAAGAAAAGACACAATCCACCGTGAAACCAGTAAATATAAAAACAGAAATGTAGTTCTGCTTAAATGCTACTCCAGCCTCCGCCTGATGTGGACTGCACAGAAAATGAATTCGCTTAATGCTCTTGTGTGTGTTGGGAGCGCCGCGTGCATGCGATGGGATTTATTAAGATATTCGGCACACCGGGGGAGCCCGCAGCTCGCAAAGCCTTGAGAAAATTATTGAGGAGTTATTTTCGTCTGAAAACAGTGTGTTCTTGAAATATTATTAGCTGTCAATCGCGGCACAAGCCGCTGGAAATGAAGCTCTCGTCTCGTCGCCCGGCTGTCAGGGACCCGAAATCTCAGGACGGTCACACAATGAGGAGGAGATGACAACAGAGAAAAATACAACTCTCTCCAGGCTTTCTCTTCCCTTTCGTGTTTTTTTCCTCCGAGCATCGGCAGAGCCTCAGTGCAGCTCCTCGACTGTATTACTAGGCTTCACCAGCTTGCACAAGGAAACAAAAGGGAAACCCAGAGACCCTGATAGCGTAGATTGTTATAAAATTAGTCAGTCAAAAAACCATTTGCAACATGCTCACAAACATGAGTTACCACTAAGCAACCACTGCTAATCCAGGAGTGGAGCTAAGACCTGTCCTCACTCAGGTTAACCACTTGAGGACAACAGTTCTAAACCCCTCTAAAGACGAGGGTATTTCTTGTAAAATAGGCCACTGCAGCTTAAGGCCAAGCTGCAGGACCGCACAACACAGCACACTAGTAACCCCCCCCCCCCTTTCTCCCCACCAACAGAGCTTTCTGATCGCCCCCCAGTTATTTATTTTTTAACAAATCTTTATTGCAATTTTATTGCAAGATTGCGCACAGGCTGTGCACGCATCTCCTGCCTGGTGGGCGGAGCAGAGCTCCGCCTTCAGTCTCCAATCGCCGCTCGGAAGATTGTTACACGGCGAAACCGCCGTGTATTTACATGTAGTACAGCGATCTGCTGTTTCTTTGTTTTGAACAGCATTTCCTGAACAACAGTTGCAAAATCTAACTGACATAATAGTGTGCAAGTGATTAGGGAGGCCGGCTGGTATCTTGCTATTTTGGCAGTTAAACTGCTGTTCAGGAAATGCTGTTGAAAACAAAGAAAGCCCTGAGAATCCCCCTTAAAAAGATGGACTGGCCCAAAACCTGTCATCTGTCACATTTTTTAACTGCCTACTTTTTTCACGAAAGAACCCCTTTAAAGAAAACCTGTACTGAAAATAAAAGTCAAAATAAGCATACACAAGTCATACTTAACTTCCATGTAGTCTACTCCTCAGTGTCTTTCTCCTGTCCCGCGTCCTGCTTGTTCACTGTGATCAAGGGAATTTTCCGTCCTCCATTTTGAAAATGGCTATTACCCCATAACAGCTTTCTAGTCAGCACAGTTAAACTGTAACATCGCCCACTTGAGCCATAGGGAAACATGGACATTACCTGGTACATCAGTTTTCCTCTCAGCTATAACTGACAGCAACTGATATTTTACTGACAGCAACTGATATATTTCAGATCTGACAAAATATTGTCAGAACTGGATGGGGTTATTGTCAGAAGAAAATGGTGAGCTTCTGAGAGGAGCTGATGGCAAGGTAACTCTGTAATGTTCATTTGAAGTTACCTCATGTGTTTATTTTAAATATTTTTACTCAGTACAGGTTCTCTTTAAGTAACTCTGCTGCCAGCTTCATACTTTCTGGGGGCGGTCTCCGAGTCACATAACTGACTCTTCCAAAGTGAATTTCTCAAGAATGGCTGTGTCAAATATGAAAATTGCACAACTGATGGCACAGTCCCCATTCACCCCCTACTAGGAGCATACACAAAAGGTTAAATGGAAAACGTAAAACAGCTCCCAACTCTCACTCTTTTGGAGGGACAGTCCCTCTTTGGGAGCCCTGTCCATCTTTACTCCTCATTTGTCCCTCTTTCAGGACTGATGTACAGATCTAAGCAAATATTTGTATTTATCTACTTAAAATGTATTTAATCGACTACTACCATCCTTTAAATTGACACATTTCTTATTTTAAAATGTTAACATTAAAGCGGAATATAACCCAGGATTTCTTCTTTGCTCTAAAAAATTATTTGCAGCATATAATATACTAACACAATGTTTTTTTTTTTAGTAAAACAGCATTCAAAGGGTTACATCACATGGCTGACTCTTTCTTCTGCAGGGAGAACCTGCATCTGAACTGCTCATAATCTCATCTTGTGTACACATTCTTTACTTGATACATTTATGTAAACATTCTCTGGCTGTGCAGAAACTTATGCTAATGAGTCCTGGGGTGAAACACAGGTCAGAAATCACTGCTGGCAGCATCCACAACAGAATTACAACAATTATGAATACAATGCACCAGCAGCTTTCAAAGTAAATTAACTGAACTTTGGGAACTTATAATTTCTAAATGAATATTAATACTTGTGAACAAACGCAAATATGATAATTGTATGGGTTATACAAAGTAGGAAAAGACATTTTTGTTGAAAATGTTGTCAGAGTTTTAAACCGCTTTAAGGAACTCTAATGAGTATATAAAGGACTGGTGTGGTTTGAATGATAAAATAACATCTTTTGCATATGGATTCTTTGTGGTATGTGTGTCTAGGAGTGTGGCAGGGGTGTGTCTTAAAGAGGAACTGCAGTGAAAATAATGTAATAAAAAAAGTGCTTAATTTTTACAATAATTACGTATAAATGGTTTAGTCTGTGTTTGCCCATTGTAAAATATTTCCTCTCCCTGATTTACATTTCGACATGTATCACATCGTGACATTTTTACTGCTGGCAGGTGATGTCAGTGGAAGTAGCTGCTGCTTGCTTTTTTGCAGTTAGAAACAGCTGTAAACAGCTATTTCCCACAATGCAACGAGGTTCACAGACCGGAAACTGCCAGGACCATGGTCCTCACAGTTTCCTGTGGGAGGGGTTTCACCACAATACATACAGCGCCCCCTGATGATCCGTTTGAGAAAAGGAAAATTGTGATGAAATTCAATTCTTGGTTACAGTTTCTCTTTAAGGTGTTCCTCTTTCTTCAGAGCAGTTCACTTCGGCGGAAGCAGCAATGCTATGCTGCGTGCCCCGTGTAACGGTAATTTAGGGGTTCAGAGGTAGCCAGACCCCGATTTCCCCTCCCTCCGAGTTGCGACAACTCAGAGGGGAAATAGTACTTAACCCCGCCGAGGAGTTTAGCAGCAGCAGGGAGAGCTGCCCGGTGCCGTAATAACATGCACCGCTCTTTCTTATCTCAGAGAGTTGGGAGGTATGCGTAAAGTTTAAATGGAAAATGTAAAGAGGTAAGACAAAAGTTTAAGCGCGGCAGAAAACGGCACCAAACTGTTGATGTTTCACTTACTGGGAGAGTTGAGCAGCCGGGAGTGTTTGCAGTGATACAGCACCTCCTGCTCGCAGTATTCCGCGTTGTTGGTCATGGCTTCCAGCTGCTCGGCGCTGGCGCTGTAGTTAAACCCTGCGGAGTACGGCTTCCCGCCGATCTGCCCACGCACCGGCGTTACATCTGTGATGTTGTGCTGGAGAACAGTCCACACTTTCTCTTCTGTAGAAACATAAATAGAAAAGATGTCAGTTAATTCTAATTTCATTCAAAAGTAAAATAGTTACCTGAAGCCTGGGGGTAAACAAAAAAATGTTAGATACTTACCTCAGTAGAAAGGCAGCCTCTGGATGGTCCATTTGCTTCCCCGGTCTAACCCCGTTTCTCAGCCAGGACCCTCTGAACAATATTCAATATTAAAGTGTACCAGTGCCGGTGAAATGAAAAGATTTTATACTCACCCGGGGCTTCCTCCAGCCCCATGAGCACTGACGCGTCTCTCGCCGTCCTCCCAAGTACCTCCGTTCAGCCGCAATCACTCCTGGTAATCTGGCTCTTCTGTGCATGGGTGGAGAAGACTGGTGCTACTGAGCCAGATTACCAGGAGTGATTGCGGCTGAACGGAGGCACTCGGGAAGATGGAGAAGGACACATTGGTGCTTAAGAGGCTGGAGGAAGCCCCGGGTGAGTATACAATATTTTCATCTCACTGTCACAAGTACACTTTAATGTCAATTACTCGCAGCCATGCTTCCCTCTGTGTATGGAAAGGGGGGTGTAAGGTTTTCTGCGTGGGGGTTTAAGATTAGCGTGGTTAAGTTTTCTGTGTGGGGGCGTGGTTAAGGTTAGTCATGGTGGGTTAAGGTTAGCCGTGGGGGGTGGTTAAGGTTAGCCATGGGGGGGTTGGTTAAGGTTAGATGTGGGAGGGATGGATAAGGTTAAAGAGCCTATAACAAAAAAAAAGTTCCCCTGGGGGGTACTCACCTCGGGAGGGGGAAGCCTCAGGGTCGGCAATGAGGCTTCCCACTCCACTGTAGGGTCAGGCAGTCCAGCACTGACTCCCCTGAAGTGTCCCGCAATCCTCGCTCCACAAGCCTGACAAGGCTGATATATTTACCTTTCCTGCTCCAGTGGGGGCGCTGTTGCGGCTCTCCGCACAGAGATAGGCGCAAATAGCCGATCTCTGTCGGGTCCGCTCTACTACGCAGGCGCAGGAGACTTGCACCTGCGCAGTAGAGCGGCCCGACAGTGATCGGTTATTTCCGCCTATCTCCGAGCGGAGAGCCGATACTGCGCCTGCCCTGGAGCCGGGAAGGTAAATATTTACATCCTGCTGTTCGGGGAGCTTTATCGCCGTCGCCGTGGGACCGAGGAGGACGGGGGAAGCCTCAATAGGATCCGGAGGCTTCCCCCACCCGAGGTGAGTACTCCCCAGGGGAGGGCTTTTTTGTTACAGGTTTTCTTTAAGTGTGGTGGGGGGAAGGGGGGGGGGGGTAAAGGTGTGGGTGTAGTAAAATATCTGTATTTTTTACTGACATTTTACTATCTTTTATTATACTGCAACAGTAGAATATCGACCAATTATATTCTAATATCGACTTCTTTAGGTGCCCATATTGTCAGGCGCCCTTTTTTGATGTGTGTGATCTGACAACTCAATGGCTGCATGTTGTTAAATCGGCATTAGAGTGAGGGATCGGATATGTAAATACAGAATTTCAGCCTCATTTACTGTCTGTTGAAAAGATAATGAGACAACACACAGCAATCAATACCAAACTGCGCTCATTAAATTGACTTGTAAGAAGCAGTTGACACCCATAGACAGTACATTCCAGGAGTGTCGGCATAACAGTTCACATTGACATGTTATATTACACCTTGGCTGTTACTGTAAGAAATCAAATCATGGCAATATACACTACCTACACAGCATGCTGAGGATGTCGTCAAAAAGCTTCACTTCAAAAAAATGCACTTCCAATACTGTTAAAAAAGACATCAAACTAAAGGTGGCCACACACCATACAATAAAATGACAAGACAAGACAAATAACATTTATATCACACTTTTCTCCTGGCGGACTCAAAGCACCAGAGCTGCAGCCACTAGGGAACGCTCTATAGGCAGTAGCAGTATTAGGGAGGGAGACTTGCCCAAGGTCTCCTGCTGAATAGGTGCTGGCTTAACCATTACACCATCCAGCCACCATTTGAATTTATCAAATTAATCGAATTTATCAAATTTATCGAATTATGGAATTTAATGGCAATTCGATAAAAATGATCAGTTGATCCGAAACATGTAAAGATTTTTTTTCTTACTGATCAATTTTTAAGAAGATTGAATGGTGTAGTGTACATTGTCAATGTATTAATATATAGACCCAAGCAATTTTTTTTTTTTAAATAATTGGGGATAAATTGAACACACATGTGTGGTACATTAATCAGATTTTTTTTTAAAGTTACAATCAATCAGAAAAATTGATTGCAATTGTTGACTTGAAAAGAAACTTTAAAAAAAAATTGTATGGTGTGTGGCCAATGTAAGGTATACACATGCAATAATCTATAATCACAGAGTTATATACCCCCAATGCATCTTTAATACATATCTAATCTCAGAGGTATACACATTCAATATAGTTCCAACCACAGAGGAATATACTTCTAATACACCTCCAATCATAGAGGTATACACATCCAATACAGCTATTCTTCCCTAAGTAATTTGCTGAACAGACCAACAACAGTTGGTGCTTGTTTTCCACGGCTGCACTAACTGAGTCAGTGATGGGAAATCATGACACTTTCAGTCTTTTTATTCTAGTTAGAAAGGGAAAGAATATGATTTTACAAGCAGAAAATGGTGAATTCGTTAAAGAACAACACTGCCAAACTAGCCCCTGAAAATGACAGATGGGATGCCACCTCCACACGCTGCTATTATGCCTCTTGGAAAGGATTACAAAATGCCAGAGACATCAAGGCACAGCACACCCCACAGGGCACCATGAAAGGGTGCGGAATTCTCACACAGCTGCAGCTGGATATGGAACCAGTGACCCCCAACAGCATCAAAGGACTCCGGTTACCATAAAGGAAAACGTGAAATAATAATTCTCTTGCCTTGGTGAGCTGACTCGTCAACCGGCTTGCTTGATGTACAAGAGACAGGAGGAATGAAGATGTTGTCTCTTATCTGCAGGAAAGCAAAAAGGACTTATCTATTACTATCTCAAGTATGGCTCGGCAATGGGGTACCGGGTTCAATTCATAGCCAGCAGATGCCACAGACGTGCTTGCGCCTTTCCATAGGACTCCTCTTCTCCTCCCGCAGCTCAGAAATACTGTGACATCAAAGCCAAACTAAATATTCAAAATGATTGGCAATATGGTAATCAGTGGTGCTCTGATACCCCCAATCACGAATTCGAGTGATCACAAATTCGACTCCGCCCACTTACAAATTGACTCGCGATCACGAATAGAAAGGGATATCCGACTTAAGTGCGGTTTTGAGAGAAAAAAAAAAAGAGCACCAGAACACCGCTCACTCGAACAGGGACAGTGCTGGAACCAGGAAGGCAAATCCAAGGAAACTGTAGCAAAAGGAAGGGATCCGCACATGTCCTAAAATGATCCTTTATTATGGACGTATCCAAAACACCAATCACGCATCAGTAGCTAACATGTTTCAGACCTACTGGTCCTTAATCATAGCTAAAGTGCGGTTTTGAGTCGAATAACTGCATGTAATCACAAATCATGAGTGGTATTCGTGATTAAAAACCTGCCGACTTTAATGGTTAATAGCAAAGCCCCCTTACATGCCAGAAACACCACATTTGCCAGATATGTTAAGAAGAACAGTGGGAACAAGAGGAAACATTTTTCAAAAAAGACCTTATAGTTTTTGAGAAAATCGATTTTAAAGTTTCAAAGGAAAAAGTATACATTTAAATGTGGTAAATACAGTAACTGTCATTTACCGCATTTAAATGTATACTTTTTTTTCTCCTCTTGTTTCCACTGTTCTTCTTAACATATCTGGCAAATGTGGTGTTTCTGGCATGTAAGGGGGCTTTGCTATTAACCGCTAAAGTTGGCATGTTTTTAATCACGAATACCGACTAGTGATCATGATCATGAGTAACTCCTGATCACGAGTCCGGTAACGAGTGCAATAACGAGTGTATTCGTGATCAAAAGCCAATCACTAATGTCGATTACGACCCAGTAATCGCAAACAAAGGCTCGTGATCACGAGTTACTCCTGATCCCGACCTCGTGATGAGCACCACTGATGGTATTATAAAAAGGAAAGACAATTCTTCTCATGCTTTGCAAAATTAAAAACAAAACAAAAAAACAGCTGAAACAGATCAGCAGATTGTTAAAAGCAAGAGATCAGAGGCGTATCTACAGGGGTGCAGGTATGACATGTGCCATAAGCTCCTCATACTAGGGGCTATACCATCTGTGAGAAAACGCGGAAAAGCCGCCGCGTGTGCTCAGAAACAAGGTGGCTGATTCCACATCTAACGCGGCGGTTTGCACGCGTAGGCCTACATTTGCTATTATGGAGGAACGCGGAGAAAGCGCCGCATGCCCTGATAGCGGTGCGGCTGGTTCCGCGTCCAGTGCGGCGGGTGGTACACAACACATGGCTGGTGTGGCTGGGACTGATAGTCCACACAGGTTCAGAAGGACGCGCGTGCGCCCTGGGAGGCAGAACTTTTATGACAGCCAGAAGGGAGTCAGCTGACCAAGCCGGTCAGCTGACGATTCAATCAGTTCCCATTGGTCCAGCACTTAGGGGAGGCGCTGGTGAGCGCTGTGCTATTTATAATGGGTGCTGGTCATTCACTGGTTGTCTGCCATTGCAAACACTTACGTGGAAGCACTCAGACCATAGTCAGATCCTTACAGTGTGTTTGAACCAGGGTTACCTGGGAATTCACACTGAGCCAGACTTCCTTGTACTGTTATTATTATTTGTTAGACCAGTTCCAGGGTGTTGAGATCAAGGCCCTCACACCCAAGACTAGGGAACTGTATTGTCTTTGTGTTGTATTCCTGACTAGTTCCAGGGTGTTGATGATCACGGAACTCACACCCAAGACTAGGGAATTGTATTATCATTTATGTTATACTCCAGACTAGTTCCACCCTCCAGACTAGTTCCTCCAGACTTATACTCCAGACTAGTTCCAGGGTGATGAGATCACGGAACTCACACCCAAGACTATGGAATTGTATTATCATTTATGTTATACTCCAGACTAGTTCCAGGGTGTTGATGATCACGGAACTCACACCCAAGACTAGGGAATTGTATTATCATTTATGTTATACTCCAGACTAGTTCCAGGGTGTTGATTATCACGGAACTCACACCCAAGACTAGGGAATTGTATTATCATTTATGTTGTGCATCAGACTAGTTCCAGGGTGTAGAGACCACGGACCTCACACCAAGACTAGGCATTGTTTGATATCTGTTACTACCTTGGGAACTATCTCTCTCCCTTAAGAGATAGTCTCCTGACCTGCTAGTGACATCCACCCTTTAGGTGTCTCTCCTGTGCAGGTTCCTCCTACCTTCAGCCTGACTCCACCCCTTGGAGATTCTTAGGCTGTTGGAAGGTTCCTGTGTCAGCATAAGCAGTATTCCAGGCTGCTTCTTATCACCTGCTCAGCAGGTGCATTACTCAAAGTATTACTGTTACACCAAACACTCATATACCTATAGGTGTCCAGAGGTTAGTAATATATCTGATTGTTGGTGATACTGCAGATCACCAATAATTGGGTATATATCTGCATTCTTGGTGATACTGCAGATCACCAATAATCAGATTCTCTCTGCGTGCTGACACCAATCGTTACACCATCCTTGACATTCTCCATCTAGATTCTAGTTTTTTATCTGGAGGCATCCTTCTGCCTGGTCAGATTATTCGGGGGGACAAGCTGCCCAACTGTTATTTGGTAGATATGTACAGGCTGACCTATAGCCATACTTCATTCTTACTGCTTCACCTCAACTTGGACACAACCAATTTCAACTGAGACTACACCTTACATTTTTGGGATGGTGGCCCTTCTCTCTCCTACTCTACCAGAGAGCAGATTTCAGTCTTAGCCATAGGCGCTGTTTTCCCTAGATACGTCTCTTCAGGAGATGCTCAGAGATGTCACTTTAGGAGCAATGGCAGTTCAGACATTCAGCTCCTTGGACCACAGGGAGCACATGACCTCAGCAAGAACTGTCAACAGGAAATGTCTGTCTATAGTATTTACAGTCAGGTCAAGTTGAGTGGGTGCTCGTTGCAGCAGGTGTCTCATAGATGTCCATGCAATTAGCCGCCAATGGGCACCCAGTACATGAATTGGGCACACAAATGCACCAGTAGTAGTGGAACGCCTACATAACAAGGTAAAATAAAGGTAGCCAATCTAAAAAGGGGATTAGTAGAATGTGAAGACCGGCACCATCTAGATCACATGTGTTGAACTCCAGGCCTGGAGGGCCAGATCCATGCCAGTGTTTAGGATGGACTGAGACAGAGAGGAATGTGTTCTACCTGATGGACCACGCCTTTCCTGATTCAAACCCATCAATTAATCTGAGCTGTGTCAAAAATGTGTGAGGATCTCGGCCCTCAGGACCGGTTTGACATCCCTGATCTAGATGTATCAATGCTCTTTTATTGTTATATAGACTCCAAAGACATCCTATGCAACATTTCGGAGGACGGACCCAACTTTTTCAAGCTTTGTCAGTGTCTAAAATCACAACAATACATTCACTGCGCTTTATATAGCAACAAGACATGAAATCTGACCAATCACATTTAGTCATCGTCTCTGGCGACCAATCCCCTCCCGCTCCTTGCAGCGGACTTGATGGGGAACTACAAACTTAACATGCAAATGTGGGCAGCCCAGAATGCTCATCCGATGCAGGTGCATCGATGGATCCGATGCATGATCCTCGTGTCATCACTGCCGCTTGCGGTGTGGCTTTCCGCTCTTGTCCTGCATCGGGTGGGCGTTCCGGGCTGCCCACATTTGCATGTGAGGTTTGTAGTTCCCCATCAAGTTTCTGAGTACGTGTAAAGACTAAATGTGATTGGTCAATTTCCATGTCTTGTTGCTATATAAAGCACAGTAAATGTATTGTGATTTAAGACACTGACACAAGCTTGAAAAAGCAGGTCCATCCTCCGAAACGTTGCATAGGATGTCTTTGGAGTCTGTATGTAACAATAAAAGAGCATTGATACAACTAGATGGTGTCAGTCTTTACTTTCTACAAGTCTACTTTTGGAGTCAGGAGTGCTGCCGGACTTCCAGACCTTGGCACATCAACTTGCTTTCTACATAGGAATGCTGTCCACTTGCACATTTTAAGAAAGTGGATTAGTGTAAGAATAGGGGTAAGTCTGTAGTATAATACCTTTAATGGATATTACTAATATTAGCTATTATTACCTTCCACCGGCTCCCAAGGAAACTAGCAGCTGTTCAATATGCACTTATTTAGTGGCTGGTATGGTGGTTTAGAATGTGACAAAGTGACTGATGTAGTAGGTGGTACAGTGGCATACGCTCCAAAAGTGTACCGTGATAGACTGAGCACCGGAGAATGCCGCTAAAATAACCGATATTCCGCTACCTAATTTAGAATGTGAAATATCGATCATTGTTATCTATATTTTACCAACACTTAATCTAACCCTGTTCTCAAAAGAGCCCTTCCTTTATCAATGCCTAACCCTTATCAATCCCCTTCAACTGATGCCTAACCCTAACAACCCCCTGGTTCAAGCCCCACTGATATCCATGCAAGTTTGCAAATTGCAGGTATTATGGCTCTTTTCACTGATTTTGATGCAATTTCACATGCGATTCTGATTCCAATTTTGGTGCGATTAAAAAAAGTCCTGTGTTTTTCATCTTGTGTTGATAGCATAGTGAAAATCGCTAATCGGAATTGCAAATCTGAATCGGAGCTGTGAGCTGAGCTCGGTCTATGCCGCGCAGGAGGATATATCAGACCCTGGTGGGGCGATTTAAAGTGCTGCACGCACACCTAGCACTTTGCTAGCCACGCGTACAGCTTAATCGCCGCCGCTCTGCGGCGATCTCCCACACGCAGCGGCAGAAGAGGGCCTGCGTCACCAGAGCCCTGCGCTGCCCGGACCAATGACTTTCGGGCAGCGCTAAGGGCTGGATCGGAGGCGTCTGACGTCAGGACGTCGGCTGACGTCCATGACGTCATTCCGATCATCGCCATGGAAAAGCCAAACAGGGGAACACGTTATATACGCTTTCCCCTGTTTACTATTGATGCCGGGGAAAATCGCACTAGAAGGACACATGCGCCCTCTAGTGTTGTTTCATGTAGCTACCACTCTGGTAGCTTTACATGAAACAAAAAAAAAGAAAAAAAAGAAAATGTATTTCTGCCTATTTGGCAAACTTTATTAAATGCCAGGAGGGTTAATATGGGTTGGAAGCTCAGTCCTAAGGCAGCCACACACCATACAATTTTTCTTTTTTTATTTTGATTCGATTCGAGCATTCCGATCCAATTTTCTGATTGATCGGAAGTTTTGATCAGAACCTTCTAGGTACCACAATTTCAGGATCGCAAACTCTGAAAAAGTTTGTTGGTCAGAAAAATTGAATAAAGTTTGGTTTGTACTGAATAGTTACATACAATTGTTTCCTGATGAATACAATTTTACAATCCATCACACATCATACAATTCTTGATAAAATTGGTCTGAATTTTCCAACATGTCCAATCTGAAAAAACAAAACAAAACAGGAAATGCGATCGGATTTCTCGATTAAAACAAATAAAAGCTTTTGTTTTTTGGGACAACCAATGGTATTTATTAAATTGGTGTAAAATTGGTTCTTTTAATTGTAATCATATGTGGCCACCTTTAGGCAATGGACTAGAAGTATTTGTTAGGAGCTGGCTGGGGGGTGTCGGTTAGGATTAGGCAATGGCTGGGGAGTCGGTTAGGGATTGGCTGGGGGGAAGGGGAAGAGGGGGCAGTTAGGGTTAGGCATCAGCTGGTGGGGGGGAGACATTGGTAGAGGGTAGAGATGTCGCGAACGGTTCCAGGCGAACGGTTCCAGGCGAACTTTGGGGGTTCGCGTTCGCCTGCACCAGGCGAACTTTCGCGGAAGTTCGATTCGCCCCATAAAGCTCTATTGAGCAAAACTTTGACCCTCTACATCACAGTCAGCAGGAACATTATTGCCAAACACACTGCTGGAGGCCCGCCCCTCCCTCAAGCAAGGTCCTTATACCATTTGACTCACTTGTCTGCCTACACTAATTATTTAAGGGACAGCTGCTTCCCTCCTCCCCTTCTACCCTTCTACCTAGGAGGGTCTCATCTGACAGGGAATTCCAGTATTTCAAAAGCCAGCTAACATACCATGGCTGGGGATTGAACCCAGGTATCAGTGTATGGTAGGTAACTAACATATCAATTATACCACCAAAAATTCTAGCTGAAGCTAGCTGCAGCTAGCCCAGCATGTACAATTTATGCTCAGTCCAAAAGAAAAATAACATTTATTTCATGCTTTTCTCCTGGCAGACTCAAAGCACCAGAGCTGGGGATTGAACCCAGGTATCAGTGTATGGTAGGTAACTAACATATCCATTATACCACTAACACTTCTAGCTGAAGCTAGCCTAGCATGTACAATTTATGCTCAGTCCAATAGAAAAATAACATTTATATCACACTTTTCTCCTGGCGGACTCAAAGCACCAGAGCTGCAGCCACTAGGGCACACTCTATAGGCAGTAGCAGTGTTAGGAAGACTTGCCTAAGGTCTCCTACTGAATAGGTGCTGGCTTACTCAACAGACAGAGCCGAGATTTGAACCCTGGTCTCCTGTGTCAGAGGCAGAGTCCTTAACCATTACACCTTCCAGCCACTGCTTAAGGATATGTAGCCAAGCAGGAGGGAGGAGGGTGTAGGGTGGAGGGTGGAGGGAGGAGGGTGGAGGGAGGAGGGTGGAGGGAGGAGGAAGGAGGAGAGAGGGCCAGGTATTAGAACACTTGAAACATGTTTTCTAACATTATTCCAGCCAGTAGAAATTTTTGAAAATTTTGAAGTTCGCATCCCCATTGAAGTCTATTTCGGTTTGCGAACTTTTTCGCGAACCAAACTTTCGCGACATCTCTAGTAGAGGGAGGGCTCATGTGAGAGTACGTTTAGGCATAAGCAGGAATTGTATTGGAATTTCATTCTTAATTATCAGTACTAAGGAGGGGCGGGAGGAGAACTGCAAACAAATCTTAAGGCAAAATGTTGCCTTAATTCTGCAATATCAACACTAATTTTTATCCGACACTTTTTATTTTACTTTTGCTTATAACATGAACTTGTGTTTTCCTTCCCTGGAGACAGGCGAGTTTTACAGCGTTGGTAATAAACTCACAGCATCTTTCTCCTAATGGCTTCATCATAGTGAGCTTAGTTTGTCAGCTGCATCGCTAATTGGACAAGCCTTGGATGCGCGGATTGCGTTTCTGTGTACGCGTGAAGAAGTGTCAGCCTCTGTACCTGTCAAAATATCCTCCATGAAATGAACGACTCTACGGTTGTGACTTCACGCAAGCTGTTCCTCTTAGCTCGCAATTAAGCACATCCATCGCAGCCGTGTCTCGCTTACGAAAGGATCGCACCGCCGAGTGGCGGAATCAGACCGCGAGCCCCCTGAACAAAACACGTCTACAGCTCGTTAGTTTCCGCAGGGTCATTAAAGCAAACCTAAAGGGAGAATAAACTCCCAAGATAATGAATTGTATCTGGGAAAGTAATCCTGTGTAGAAGTTTCCTGGAGACCCTTATTCTTTATTTTAATGATTGGAAATCTAGATTTTGAAGTTTAAACAGCAGGCGGCGTGCATGAAAAAAGGGCACCGTGAAAAAAGGGCCCGGCTGGATAACAAAATCGGATAATGATAAACATCGTTGCCAAACTTGGCTAACGATAAATACCGTTGTAAAAACAGACGGGAAATAATAATGAAAATATATTAACGCTAAAAATCATTACATGATTCAACAATACAGCTTAACTCAACCCTACTCTCACACAGAACCCTCCCCTGGTGGTGAGTAAAACTAACCACTCCCTTGGTGGTGCCTAACCCTAACCCCCAACTCCTTCCCGGTGATGCCTAACCCTAACCCCCCCCAGTGGTGCCTAACCCTAATCACCCCCTGGTGGCACCTAACCCCCCCTCCCTGTGTTGCCTAAAACTAACCGCTGCCCAGGTGGTGCCTAATTCTTACTACTCTCCCTGGTGGTGGTGCCCTCTGTTTGTTTGTGGTCAACTGTAACAACACACACAGGAAAGGTTGTGTCTGTTCTTAAAGTGTAGTTAAAAAGAACCCAAGGTGGATTCTAAGAACGCTAATTGCACACAGAGGCTGGGTCTGCATATCCTGCCCAGTCTCTGTTGCTATACCAAACCCCCCACAGCCCCCCTGTGCTCTGCTTGATCCCCATAAATCATACGCCGAGCTGTCGACACGCAGCATGTCACAGCCGGCTGTTTACCTCTGGATCTGTCACTCTGTGCGCTTCCCCGCCTCCTCCATAGCTCCGGTCCCTGCCCACATCCCTTCCCTCCAATCAGCAGGGAGGGAAGGGACGTTAGCGGGGACCGGCGCTATGGAGGAGGCGGGGGAGTGGCGAGAGTGACAGATCCAGAGGTAAACAGCTGGCTGCGACACGCTGCGTGTCGACAGCTCAGCATATGATTTATTGGGGTGGGGTAGAGCGCAGGGGGGGGGGGGGGGGCTGTGGGGAGATCGGTATAACATTAGCAACAGAGGCTGGGCAGTATGCAACCCTGCCTCTATGTGAAATTAGCGTTCTTAGAACCCTCCTCGGGTTCTCTTTAAAGAGACTCTGAAGTCTCTCAAAATTCAGGTTTTTCTTGTAAAATCCTCTTTAACCACTTCACCCCAAAGGCGTTTTTACCCTAACGGACAAGAGCGATTTTCACCTTTCAGTGCTCATCCCTTTCATTTGCTAATAGCTTAATCATTACTAATCACAACAAAATGATCTATATCTTGTTTTTTTTTCACCACCAATTGGGCTTTTTGGGGTTGATATTTTTTTTTCAGTAATTACTTTATTTTCTATGCATTTAAAAGGGAAAAACAAGGAAAAAATGAAAAAATACACTATTTCTCCAACAAAAGTCTGAGTTCTACAGCCAACTAAAAAATTAAGCGTATGTTGTGTAGATGTAAAATGCAGTCATCAACTTCTGAGTCATTTTTTATAAGCTCTCTCATGATCCTTAATGACGAATGCCAGCTGCCATGTCATCTGCTTTCTGGATTTAGTAAGTATGAGTAAGACTGGATTTATACTTTGTGTGCCCCTCGTCCAACTTCGGTGTGCAGCACCCCCCTCTCCTATTCCCTGTGGAGACCCCTCTTCTATGTCTAACATTCATGTACAACAGCCCCCTGTATTTACAGTATATACTAATCCTTTGAGCTACAGCTCCCTATTTCTACCTGTTGCTCCTTATTCACAACCTCTGTGTTACGTTTGCAGCAATCCCTCTTCAATGTTCAGCCGCCTCTCAGGCAGCTGCTGCCCAAAGTCCGGGCCTTTGTGGCCTTTCTAGAAATCTGGCCTTAGTCTTCGAACAGAAGTTGAACCCTACCTCCTCGTTCGCTGCTCTGACCTTAGCCAAAGTAGTTAAAATCTCAAGGAACTCCTGGAAATGTAGACACCTGAAGCAAGCTGGCAGCTTCTGTCTCTGCTTATCCTCTCTAGAATAGAAAGACATGGAAATATGGCACGTTAGGGATAAATATGAACTAGGACACTTACCAGTCATATTGCAGAACACAAGTACGGCTCCAAGAGCCCCACTGCCATCCGGGTCAATGTAGTAGAGGTCTGATGGGTAACCCTTGTGCTTGTAGGCTTCACAAGACTGTTCATGTGTGGCTGTAGGTAGAAAGAAAGTGCATACATAAGCCAAGCGAGTCTTCCAGAAAGTAAGAGCTGTTTGTATTCATCTACCATGCAAGGTATTCTTTCAGTTATTTAACTTGCATCTGTCAGGTAGACCACTTTTTTCCCTGCATGACGTGTCACATGACTGCAGAATGCCAGTAACTATTTGTTCAGCAACATGTACATGAAACCCCCCTACCTCCAATTTCTCCAACCCATAGGGGAGGAGTGTAATGCTACCTAGTGTGATAATCTCCTGGGAGAAAACTCAAGAGAAAAAGTATATTGCATATGGGCTAATGTGTCTGAAGTAAACAAAGTGTTTTGGGGGCTGGTAACGACCGTCTCGGCTGACAGCCATGCCTGTGTACAGAAGCCCCAGGGCCAGACCAGTGACCAGGCAAGCAATCCGCCAAATGGATCAACTAGGCCAAACAGCGGCCAACTTAGGTAGAGGTGTTAGTAGGCATGTGGAAGTGGGGAAAGCTATGGTTAATTTGTGTAACTATTAGAGGTATGTGTCTACTCTTGAAGATAAGTAACACCACTGGGGAGGGGAACCAGAAAAGCTTTGTTATGGGCCCCTGTCATTTATAACTTAACCTCTGATGATTTCTTGAATTTTTCCCCAGATAGAGGAACCACACTTAAAAATCAGTCAAAAGCAGAGGAGTAACGACTGGGGAAGGAGGCAGGTAACTAATGGAGCAGGGGTGGATGGAATTCCTAGATGTAGAGGTCTTCATAGGGTAGATGGAAGAGGGTACGTCCATACAGGGCCATCAACGTTTCCCTAGGAGGCTCCATGACTTTTTTTTATACCCCTTTGTCTAATAGTCATTAATTACTGCGATACAATTAATAAAGCAAGAGGCCGAAGAGGGATGGTTACTGCAAACACAAACAGCGAGATGGAAAACGTCTAGACTGGGGATGTCTTCGAATCACGGTCATGGAAGTCAACCTTGCAGAATCAACATTGAACAAAGTGCTAAACATTGTTAAGGACCTTGCTGGCTTTGCTTTATGGGTTTCGACGGCACATCAATAAAGGAATGACTAATTCATTATTCACTGGGGTGATGATGAGCTGCCTTCAGCCAAGCAACATCATTTTTTCCAAATAAACATTTTACCCTGATGATGACAACGCCTTCATTGTTCCAAAAATAAACCAGCTCGCTGCTTAGCATATGTTATGATGAGATACGAGCGCGGCATACTATCTTTCTTCGCAACAAGCCTAGGAGCGCTCCGAGTCGCAATTAACGGCTGGAAGGTTTTGTGTCCCGAAGCTGCAGAAACTTCATCACCTCTGAACTTTCCAAGTTCTTCTCGTTTGGTCTTGTTAAACCCTCAGAAATAATTGCATTGCACTGAACCCCCCCTCCCCCACCCGCCGCCACTGTTTGTTTACAGCTGCGTACCGCCTTAAGGATCGCAGCGTGGGAGGGTGTCGTGAATAATTACTCTTCTATATTTAATTCCTGTGAAAGTCACAGTTCATTTGTAGCATTTATGAAAAGTTATTAATTTCAATGCGCATTTGATGAAGAAGAACAAGATTGAGCCAAAGCAGCCTGAAGAGACTATAATTGGTTCTTGATGAAAATTATAGCCTCGGACGTGTTTTTACGAACGTGTTATCCAATATGGAGAGTAACTTCTGATAGCTGTTAGAGAACAGCTGCACTGCTGACTCCAACAAATCACATTCTGGTTGTTATTTTACGGGAGCCCGAGAGAAACGGAAGCCGTGAAAACAGGGATGGTCGTAGTCAGCCAACTTTGCTACGCTGGAACTATGCGTAGATTTATGCAATTACGCTTCGCCAAACTACGGCTTCAAAGTCAAATATTCGCTCGTATGCATTTCGTAGACTACGGGTTAAAATACGCAATTACGTGTAGTGTGAAGCGTAGTGTATGTGGATGTTTATGGCCGTATGCAGAAAATTTTACGCATTAATTCCTCTTTAAAGGAGTTATCATGCACAAAAAATGAGTTTCACTTACCTGGGGCTTCTACCAGCCCCATGCAGCTATCCTGTGCCCTCGTAGTCACTCACTGCTGCTCTGGTCCCCCTCCGTCAGCTAGTTTAGTTTTTGCCGACCTCGGGGTCGGCGGGTCGCATTGCATACATGTTTACGCATTCCCGCTAGTGCAGGGAGATAAAAATTTACGCGTTGACCCACTAACGTGTTAAACCGCATGTGTTAATGCGTAAAAATGTACATGTTGAACCACTAACGCGTAAAACATATGTGTTAATGTTCCTGCACTAGCGGGAATGCGTAAAAATGGACGCAATGCGAACTAAACTAGCTGACGGAGGGGGACCCGAGCAGCAGTGAGGGACTGCGACGGCACAGGATGGCTGCATGGGGCTGGTAAGTGAAACTTTTTTTTTTGCCTGAGAACTCCTTTAAATGCTTATACCGGGACCTCTTCTATGCGTACATTCCCCTTTCCAATGCGTAAATTTGTAAGCATACAATTGCATGCAGAAAATTAGCTGAGAATAACGCATTCGTAGTTCACTACGCAATACACATGTTAACTACGCATAGTGTGCATAAGCTACGCATAGCGGTACTTCGCTACACGTAAATACGTAAGCGTACTTTTGAAACTTCACCTACAAACTACAATGCGTAGATGCGAACTACGAAGCGTAAATTCGCACTGGCGTAGTTTCTGCTCATCCCTGGGTAAAAAGCAGGGATGCGCAGAATCATCACAGAATGTGCTGGGATTCAGGCTGTGTAAGTAAGCAGATGTCAACTCACCCAGGCCACCAACTCCCTTCCAATGCACTCCACACCACATTCCATCTTTTGACACTTCTGCCTTCATAGTGGAAGTTTAGGTTTAGAAGGCAGAAGTGTCGGAAGATGAAGAGTGGCATGGCGCACGCTGGAATAGAGGCAACAACCTAGGTGAGTTAACCCGTTTACTGTCACATATAAGTAGCATGGTAGGTGCTGCATCTGGCTCATAAATGGCTGCAGAAGAAGACTCTCTGCAAATTTAAAGGCACAGTATGTGCAATTGCATCTGCAGTACCAGCAATAGCAAACCCCGAAACCAACAATGGCCTCAATTCACTAAGCAATTTAGACTAGTCTACAGATGGTTTTTAGTCTACTGATGGTTTGGTGTAATGTTTTAGACCTGTTTTTAGACCAGGTCTAACCTTCAGTAATTACACAATTCACAAAGACAAACAAGGAGTAACCACACCCACTTTTTCTGACAGAGATTAGCTCAGCTGATTTCTGCAGGTAAAGTAATTCTGTGAGGTATTTTAGATGTGAGGATGGAACATTTTGAATTAATTATGCAGGAGCTCATCAGAGGAGAAGCATGTCAGTCATAGCTACTTGTTTGTGAATTGCATCTTTTGATCATTTTCCCTGCTTTACCCACCTAATTACCAAATGGTTTAGACGAGGTCTAAAAACAGGCATAAAACATTTGGTAATAGTGAATTCCCCTTTGATGCAACTGACCAGACCATCAGTAGACTAAAAACCATCAGTAGACTAGTCTAAACTTCTTAGTGAATTGAGGCCAATATCTCTTCATCTCACTAGAGACATTGGTTCACATAAAAATGTTTCCGTGTTAACAGGGGCAACATATGTAAGCAGAGGTGTGCCCCCAGGAAAGGGGAGCAGTTCAGGCAGCGCCCCAAGCACACTTATTGCCTGAAAGCACCATCCGCATCTGCACAATGGAGGCGGGAGGGGGGATGAGCCTCCCCCATGTGTAGCCACCAACCAAAAGAGCCATCAACAAATGCCCCCCAAAGGGTAGAATCCTACTTATGTCAGGCATTATAAACACGTGTGCCATGTTACTGGGAATACATTACTAGGAAGGGGGAGCAGTACAGGCAGCGCCCCAAACACTGTCATTGCCTGGAACTGCCAACTGCAACTGCATCCTGGGGGCAGGCAGCACAGACAAGTGTGCCCACTGCCCAAGTGTGCCCACCCCCTAGTGTGCTCACCACCCGGGACAGCCACCCACATCTGTCCCCCAAAGCAAAGAAATTCTACCTCTGGAGCAATTTTTCCAATAGGACTCAAAGCGCTATTTCTAGTCGTGCAGAGGCAATTACATAAATCTGGCGAGAGGCTTATTCTTGGGCACATACAGGAACAGGAAATGACATGCAGGCAGACCTGATAGATCACATATAAAAGCGCACAACTTTTACACACAAATGAGCACCATTATGACAAATGAGCACCAGTAAATCGATGCAGGGACAGACAAAAAGGGACCTGGCAGAGTACAGATTTGGTGGGGATGGGTTGATATATGCATGTAAACAACAGACACATACAGGAACAGGAAATGACATGCAGACAGACCTGACTATTGATCACAGATATGGGCACACAACCTTTACACAGAAATGAGCACCAGCAAATCAATGCAGGGACAGACAAACGGGAGCTGGTACAGTACTGATCCGATGGGGATGGGTTGACATATGCATGTAAACAACAGGCACCCAGTGGTCTTCCTATGTATTTTGTGTGTTGGGGGGGGGGGCAATATCAGTAATCATGATGAAGATGGTGATGATGACCACTCATTTCATTACTAGCATTTGCAAGCACCTTTAATCAGATGGACAGGAAAGAAATACTCACAGCTATGGCAAGTGGCGTCGGCGTAGCCCGAGTCCCCACAGTCGCAGTGGAAAGCGCTCCAAGTCTGCGAGCATGATCCTCCGTGTTCGCAGTAATTTGGCAAGCATCTGTTGGAAACAAAAAAGTCCACAGAGTCTGGTTGGTGAGCGTCACCTAGAAGCAGCTGAAGGCAAAAATTACTTTTTATTTTTTATTTTCAAACAAGGCTGACAGTTAATTAGCTGTGGAGACACTGAAAGGGATTCCAGCAAATCAATAACTGGAAATGCTGGAGACTCGTGAAATTGATGAACCAGATAGAGCAAAAGTCAAATGACTCTCACAAAAGAGGATCGCTTTTCACTCTGCTGTACACTGAGATTTTTTTTCGTTTTTTGTTTTTGTTTGTGTTGTTTAAAACTAGAGCGAGAACCTCATGGCAACATTGGATGGATTTTAGGGATATTTGCATAACAAAAACACACTGTGAATTCATGTATTGCAATGAGGCCATGTCTATACAAGGCCGGATTTATACTTTTTTCGCCCCTAGGCAGGCCCGGATTTACCTCACAGGATGATAGGCACAGATGTCCTGGCACCCTAGACTCCGCCCTCCATGAAGCTACAAACTCTCGCCGAACTGCACCGCAAGGGTGCTGGCTGCCCCAGCTGTCACTTCTCCCTTACTTCCCTTGCCCATGATACAGGGCCGGGCCGAGGCAGAGGCGAGAGAGGCCCCAGCCAGTGTAGGAGGGGGCGCACAACACGCTCAGCTATCATTCCCATATTGTGTTTGAAGCAGAGAGAAATAAGGAAAGGGGATACATGGCAGTGACTGCAAGCCAGATAACTAGAGATTAAGGTGTTGGGCTGGGGTGCCTCTTAGTCTAATAACAATCAGTGTGTGATGGCCGGGGTGAGAGGGGTGGGGGGGGGCCCGTTGTTGCCTCAGCCTTGGGTGCTGGAGGACCTTGTCCTCCAGCACCCAAGCACTTGCGCAATCGTTCTCTGCCGAGACGCGGAGCTCTGTGATCAGCCTGCCAAACTTTTCCATCATCAGACACCAGTAGGCACGTGCCTACAGTGCCTTATGGTAAATCCGGCCATGCCCCAGGCCAACTTCCCTTTCATGTGCTCCCTATTCTATTCATTGTGTAGCCCCCTCTTCCATGTCTAGCATTCATGTACAGCATTCCCCTTCAGTTCTATACAGGTCCCTTTGGGCTAGTGCTTTTGAAAGCGCTCAGAAGCGCACTTGGTGTGAACCAGTCCTATGTGTAATAAATTTGACTTGAATCTGAACAGCATTAGTCCCATAGCAGACATGGGCATTGGGTGGCATGTAACCTCTATCCTTTGTACAGCTCCACAGATGATGGAAATCAGGTCACCTGCTTGAATACATTGGAGGTGTGTAGCTCTTTTCTCCTCCTTAACTCCCACCTGACCGTCTAACACCGATCGGTGGCGGGAGGGTGGCGCCCCCAGAACCGTTCTGAGGGCGGAGATTAGCAGGGAACACGCCAGCGCATGCGCAATCGTTCTCTGCCGAGACGTGGAGCTCTGTGATCAGCCTGCCAGCCCGTGATCGCGGCTGGCAGGCTGTTGACAAAAAAAGCGCCGGTATTTCTATTGCACAGCGCGGCGATCTACCTCAGTGCTGTACTGGGGACAGCCCTGTGACTTGGTTGTCCCCTGGAGTGGCAGGAAATAATATCACTCTAATAGGTTGATGCCTATGAGAGGCGATCTTAGTGATTAGATCTCAGGGGGAGGGAGGAGGGGAAGACGACAAAAAAATAGAAGTTTTCTTTTTTTTTTTAAAGAACAATAATATATATCCCACCGGCAGAAAGCTCTGTTGGTGGGCAGAAAAGGAGGCAAGATTCATTTGGTTGCTAAGTCTTATTGCCATGTAATAAACTGTTAAAGCTGCAAAGTGCTGAATTGTAAAAAATGGCCTGGTCACTAAGGGGGGCAAGCCTGTGGTCCTTAAGTGGTTAAAATTATTACTTTTAAAAAAAGTTTCTTTTTCTGTTGCCGCCAACTTCTCTTTTTATTTTTATTTTATTTTTTTTTGCAAAACCCCTTGTTGCTTCTCCAAATGAATTTTTATTCCAAGGGAAGAAACATAAAAAACAATAAAACAAAGCCCACAAAGTACAAATATGAAATGTTTGTCCAGCGTGACATTTCCGCGCGGAGAAATATTGTTATCTTTCTTTCAGAAATAGTTTTATTAAACATCAATTCCCAAAAGCGGTGGAAGAGGACCCGGCCGCGTCGCACAATCCCGGGGACTGGAATCGGTCTCTCGCCGCACAAAGTGTTATAGACGCAATTTCCGACCATGATTGAAAAAGATACGTCTTGCTGCAGGAACGCTCCATATGACAGCAAATATTAATATATACATGACTCTGGAGATCTGAAATTTGGGGGAAACCAGGGCACCCGTTGTGCACAGGCCAAAATAAAGTACAAAACACAGGCACATGCTGTACACAGGCCTGGGTTTACTATAAGGCACTGTAAGCACGTGCCTACAGGCGCCTGATAATGGGAAGGCAGCTCACTCCCCTCCCCAGTGCCTCCCACCTTTCCTATGCAGATTTCTGATGAGAGGTTACTCACGCGGCTCTCGGCATTCCACTGACAAGATCTCCCTTCAGTCGGGGGCACCACTAGCTTCTTAATACTGAGGATACCCTCTGATTACCTAATACTTGAGTACACTTATAGCTACTTAATACTGAGGGTACTTCTGGCTACCTAATGCTAGGGGACACCTGTAGCTACCTATGACATGCAAGGGAAGTAAGGGAGAAGTGACAGCTTAGACAGCCTACACTCTTATGGTGAGGTTTGTGGGGGTTTGTAGGTTCATGGAGGGAGGAGTCTAGGGTGCCATGTAATCTGTGCCTATTGGCTCCAGTGATGTAAATCTGGCTCTGGTTGTACACCTACCCATGCACAATATACCCACCCACACTCCTGTATGCACATGCACTAAGGGATTAGTGAGTGAGAATCATAACTTAAATCTGGCGGAAAATTGGCCCCTTCTAGCTTACCAAAGTTTTTCCGTGAGAAAGGCCCGCTGTTTCGCCATGTTTTTTGCAGAATGATCGTGGGCAAAATGTAGGCACTGTCATGGCACCAATTTTTTGGGGGGCAGAAAGCATGTAATGGGCATCTGCTGAGTGAATCATTTGTTCTCAGGATACACAGCAAGCCCTAGCAGCCAATGAGAAGAGATTTCATCACAGGCAGATATAAAGGTGCGTGGAGGGAGGAGTTTATCACTCCATCTTGCATTCTCTGTGTGATAGAAGTTGGAGAGACAGAGACAGGGGGAGAAGTGCATGTTTTAGGAAGATATAGCTGGTAGTTAGGTATACCAACTTAGAACTAATAGGGTGTGTTGTGCTGTGTGCTGTGCCTAACAGTTATAGATTCAAAGTACATAGATAGGTTAGAACTCTGTGTACTTATACATTACAGCAAGGTACTTTTAGTCCTCCAGCTTGTTTGCTAGCTATACACTGCTCCTAGAACTGTGAGAAGAACTGTCCACTATAGCCTGCCTTTAGTGCAGACTGGATGATTTAGGCAGAACTGTGTGTACACATTGTTAGGGAACTGTTCTACTGGGTCCTCCATATATATCAAATGAATAGGAAATAAATATTCCAAGCCATGGTGCTGCTGCTCTTCAACATCCAACCAGCATGCAGGGGGAGGGGCTGTGAAACGACCATGCTGTCATGTTCAAAGTCTATTTAAAATCTGATGGAGCATCAAACTATTGTTCTATGAATGCCTGAAATAAACCTTTTTTCGAGGCTGTTTTTCGGAAGCAGAATGGAAGGCGTGTGATTCTTTTGCCGTATATTCATTCCAGCTGTGTTGTTTCATCACTCCTCATTCCCTGAGAGGGTTCATGAAATCTCTTTAAAGTGGAAACGCACAAGAGGTATAATTACGTTTAATCTCCACTTTCCGGCGTACCTGTTCTTTTGATAAAGTTCAGAACATGCTGTGGATGGGAAATTGAATCTCACTGAACTGGCGACAAATCCCTTAACTGGGAGAATTTATTGTGTTTTTAGCTAAAATGTCCCAGACGGCAGCTTTCTGCTGAGTCCGGGCTGAACCGAAGCTTATTTTCAGAGCTTCCGGATATTTATCAACCGAGAGGAGAATCACGCTAATGTTCAACGTGTCATTTCCACCGCGGGGCTCAGCAAAGAGAGGCCACAACACGCATTTCATTAAGAATACAAGATGCCAGCTTTGTGAGGCTGTAGCTCTATAGTTTGCTGTGAAATCTGGAACTGTGATCGGCTTGGCACGTTGCTGCTACCTGGCCTTTTCTGTAAAGGCAACAAAGGCCAAGGACTTGGGCGATAAAAGGTCTAAGGGAAGCGTTGCAGAATTGGCAATGCTGTGGTTCTCTGATCTGCTCTCCAACTTTCCCATCAGTATCATGGCAACGAGGAGTAGGAGTAGTAGGCAAAGAATAGGAATATGAGAGCAATAAGAACAAAGAGAAAGATAATGAGGAGAATGATGAGGAATAGGAAGTGGAAGAGGACACCAGGGAGAAGGGTGAAGAAGATGAGAAGGAGGGTAAGTAGGAGATGGACAAGAGGGATGAGAAGAAGTACAAAAAGAAAGAAGAGGAGTAGAAAATGGAGGAAGAGAATGAGAAGGATGAGGAGGAGGACAGGGAGGTGAAAGCCAAGGAGTATGAGGAGTAGGACAAGAGGGAGAAGGAATGGGACAAGGAGGGAAAGAATAATAATAGGGAGGATGAGGAATAGGACAAGAAGGAGGAGAACAATAGGGATTATGAAAAGTAGGACAAGGGGAGGAGAATTAGACGGATGAGGTGCATGATAGGGATGATTTCCGCGGTAAATCCATATTCCGCCATTGCAAATTACCGATTCCGCTTTCCGCTACCAATTTCCGCATTCCAATGCGGAATTTCCCCTGGAATGCGCGGAAATTTCCCCCGACTTTAACATCGATTTTCTCAAAAACTATAAGGTCTTTTTGAAAACTTTTTTTTGCATCTTGTTCAGAAGATTCTGTTTAATATAACCTGAAAATGTACTGACTTACGGGGGCTTTGCTATTAACCTCTAAAGTCGGTGGATTTTTACTGTAATTTAAAATGCAGAAAATAAGCAGATGCAGATTTTCTGCATTTTACATTACAGTAAAAATCTGCCGACTTTAGCGGTTAATAGCAAAGCCCTCTTAAGTCCCCCTAAACACCACATTTTCAGGGCTTATTAAACTGAATCTTGTGAACA
This sequence comes from Hyperolius riggenbachi, assembly GCF_040937935.1. NCBI lineage: Eukaryota > Metazoa > Chordata > Amphibia > Anura > Hyperoliidae > Hyperolius > Hyperolius riggenbachi. Next base: position 308,229,972 of record NC_090652.1, read on the forward strand.
AGATGCAAAAAAAAGTTTTCAAAAAGATTTATAGTTTTTGAGGAAATCGATGTTAAAGTCGGGTGGAATTTCTGCGATTTCCGCCGGAAATTTCCGCGATTTCCGGCGGAAATCCGCCTACCGCACTTGCATTACCGATTTCCGCATTCCGATGCGGAAATGCAATTTCCGATCGGAATTTCGGAAATTGCATTTCGCGGAATCCGAATGAGCATCCCTAGTGGAGGACATTAGGGCTATACTGGTAATGATCACCTTTACATGCTCTTTGAATAGTGCTAATTATTAATAGACTATTTCCCCCCCATTATTCCACCACTCTGATACAGGAGTTGTCCTTTGCTGTTTTTGCTGCTCCATAACAATTATTATATCTACATATACATGACAGAACTCAGTGTAAACTTGCACTGTGGCCCATAGCAAGGCCCAGATTTACCTTACAGGTGCCTATAGGCACAGATGTCCTGGCACCTTAGACTTCGCCCACCATGAACCCACAAACCCCCCACCAAACTGCACTGCAATTATGCTGGCTGTCAGGTGCCCCTTAGTATTAGGTAGCCAGAGCTATCCTCAATAGCTAGAGGTACCCCCAAGTATTACGTAGATAGGAGAACCTCAGTATTAAGAAGCTAGAGGTGCCTCTGGCTGAAGTAAGCTCTCATCAGTGGAATGCAGCAAGCAGTGTGAGTATGAGGAACCTCTTATTTAGACTCTCATCAGGACTCTGCATAGGAAAGAAGGGAGAGAGGCACTCGGGGAGTGGAGAGAGCCGCCTTTCCATCATCAGATGCCTGTAGGCACATGCCTAGAGTGCCTTATAGTAAATCCGGCCCTGCCCATAGCACCATAGCTCCGTCACTGCCCAGGTTTATTATGCACTGCAGAGAAAACTAAATAAACAGCGAAAGAGTTGCCCAGAGCAACCAATCAGAATTCTTGTTTAGTTTAACCTCTAAAACCTGATTCAATGTTCTGGGCAACTACCATACTGCACTTTCCTTTACTGTACTTTATTGGTAATTACACACGTCCTGCAAGTTGCCGGTAATCGGTGGCTTACGGACTACTTGCAGATACCTTTATGGGCACTTTATAACGTGACAGGGTCCCTTTATGGGTTTTAAAGGGGAACTGAAGAGAGAGGTATATGAAGGCTGTCATGTTTATTTCCTTTTAATCAATACCAGTTGCCTGGCAGCCCTGCTGGTCTATTTCTCTGCAGTAGTATCTGATTAAAACCAGAAACAAGCATGCAGCTAGTCTTGTCAGATCAGACTTATAAGTCTGAACCACTGAAACACCTGATCTGCTGCATGCTTGTTCAGGGGCTATGGCTAATAGTATTAGAGGCAGAGGATCAGCAGGGCTGCCAGGCAACTGGTATTGTCTAAAAGGAAATAAACATGACAGCCTCCATTTACCTCTCTCTTCAGTTCCCCTTAAACTACCGGTAATACGTTTATTGGCCGAAGCAATAACATTTCGTAGAAGGCTCGTCTTACACATAAGCGTTATATTACCTGTCTTTAATGCCGCATATATCGAAGTGCAAGTCGCTGAAATTCCCGAGGAGGCCTCGCTGAACCAAGATGAGGTCTTTGGGCTGATTGTCAATAAAGATGAGCCTCATGCATCCCTGGAAGGAGACCGGATTGACGCAGGATGGGTCGGGAGGATGATCCGGGCAGCCTGTTCGGTAAAGAGACGGGTCTCATGAATTTTTATATAATGCAGTATATCTTTATTTATGAGCGTTATGAACGGATGACCCCGAGGTCTCCACTTTCCTGGTGTCTTCCTTTATTATATAAGCATTTCGATCTAAAGCCTCCAGTTATAAAGAGAGAGGATTGGGCATGACGTACGGCTGAACTGAGCGGATTTTACGGCCTTCTTATTGTCTGCCGTGACCTGTTCATCGCAGGTCACGCATATTATATGTACATTGCTTTATTGGTTTCTTCCCTTTTATGTAGGCCTGAGGGCCTGAGACTGCACCACTGAAAGAATTAAAAGTTACTGCAATTTCATACTCACCTTTGCAGTACGCGAAAGTTAATAAAGAAAATTGCAGACTCTTCATCCTTTCAGGCTTCTTGCACACCAAGACGTTGTGTTAGGTGGCACGTTAAGGTCGCATAACGTGCACCTAACACAACGTATGGTGCTGCAAAAGCCGACGGTAGAGTGAGCCGCGTTAGGCTGCTCGATGCCCATAATATCTCCCAGAGTGGCGCTGATTGGCCAGCGGGACCACGTGATGCGGAGCGAGACACTCCGCATCACGTGGTCCCGCCGGCCAATCAGCGCCCGCCAGTGCAGTGAATATTAAGTAGCCATGTGCGCGGCTACTGTAGCTGGCTCTCCCCGCCTCCTCCGCCCCCCACTGCGCATGTGCAAACAGTCTAACGCGGCTATAGCCGCTCCAACGCCGTAGCATGCTGCACTTTGCACAGGACGTGCAGCGTTACATGTAACGCAACGTGGGCTGTGTGAACAGCCCACTTGTGTTACATTGCTGTGCGTTGGGGGAGCGTTACAGGCGCACTAACGTGCGCCTGTAACGTCTTGGTGTGCAAGCAGCCTAAGTCTTACTTCTGTATAGCTTACCTTTACCATATTTTTATCTCAATTAAAGGACCTCTGTCCTGAAAATCGTAAAATTTAAAATACATATAAACACATTAAAATAAGAAGTCCATTTCTTCCTGAGTAAAATGAGGCATAAATTACTTTTCTCCTATGTTGCTGTCACTTATAGTAAGCAGTAGAAATCTGACATTACCAACAGATTTTGGACTAGCCCATCTTCTCATGGGGGTTCTCAGGGTTTTCTTTATTTTTATAAGCACTTAGTGAATGGCAGTTGCTCCGTTCAACTGCCAAAAATGTGTACGGTAACCAGGGAGGCTGGCCAGCATCATTATATAAATCTTTTTTTAAAGAATGTCTTCATAAAGCATAAAGGCCATTCTGAGAATCCCCTATAGAGAGATGGACTAGCCCAAAACCTGTCAGTAATGTCAGATTTCTATTACTTACTGTAGGTGACAGCAACATAGGAGACAAGTAATTTATGGCTCATTTTACTGTGGGAAAAATGTACTTCTTATTTATATGTGTTTTAAATTTTAAGATTTTTGCGTTCCTCTTTAAAGTGAACCTGAACTCTTGCACAGGACTAAAACACAGAGAAATGCACCCTGTATGTATTTAGAGAGAAGAGCCTGTTTAATTCCCCCTCATCTGTGAAAACTTCACTCCCCTCTCCTCCTCCCTCCTCCCCTCTGCTTCTGAAATCTCTGGCAAGTAACCCCCTCCTACTCCTGCCCAGACTGAGTTCCCATAAGCCCTTGCTACATGGGTCTCAGAATTCCTAGGCGCTGGAGGAGCTGTGGGCAAGGCCTGTTTAGTTTATAGGGAATTAGAGTGTTAAAACAACAACGAAAAAAGTATTTGACTTGAGGAACGCCCTATAAACTGTATGAAAGGAACACAATGAGATGCAATGAGTAAAAGTTTATCTCGGATCCACTTTAAGGTGCGTACGCACATCCAACTTTACGCCTGATTGTTGTTTAAACTAGTAGTTTGAACGACTTGAAGTGCAAACAACAAGTTGTTCAGATGTCATGTACACACTGACCAACAAAGCGGCTGATAAGCTAATTTACCTAATTTACATGTCGTTTAACCAACTTGATAATGGACAAAGGACTGGCTAGAACAATGGACTAGATGAAATGACTGATCAAACGACTTGTTGTTTGAACGTCTAGTAGTTGGACAAATGACTAAAAGTTGTTTCTACACAAGTACGGATCTAACAGTTGTTTGAACGACAGTTGGTCCAACGGATCTGCTGAAACGGATCAGGCAAACCGGCTGTTATCAGTCGCTCGATAGTGTATACATATGTCCAACTTGTTGTTTTATTTATATTTATCACCACATATTATGGAAGAAGTATGTGCATGGTCAATCTATTGATATGGCCAGACTAATGCCAGGTACATTATGGACAATTATTTATGATATGTCCAATCAGCTCCCAATTGGTAAAGTGATTGATTTTACGGACGTATAACTGGAAATTGATTGCTTTATTGATTTATTGATTGTGAGCACTTTGGACAAGTACACACAAGGCAACTTCCCATCCGATCACCCATCAATCGGGTGGGAAATTGCATTGTGTATACCTAGCATAAGAGACTATTGCGATAGATTATGGCTGATAACACCAACAATGGATCAAGTATCAAATTTAAACTCGAGGCCTAAAACAATGTACTTTTATGTATGTATTGGTGATCTGTGTTCTTTAGTTGGGGTTAGCTTTAGGTTTAGGCCTCACACATCTGACAATCTACACAGATCGAGTTTAAATGTGATACTTGATTAATTGTTGCAGGGCCGGGCTGAGGCAGAGGCGAGAGAGGCTCCAGCTTAAGGGCGCAGTGTAGGAGGGGCTCACAACTCACTCAGCTATCATTCCCCTATTGTGTTTCAAGTAGAGAGAAATAAGAAAAGGGGATACATGGCAGTGACTGCAAGCCAGATAACTAGAGATTAAGGTGTTGGGGTGGGAGGGATGGAGGGTCGCGCTTTGGTGTCTCATCCTTGGGTGCTGGAGGACCTTGCCCCGCCTCTGCATTGTTTTTGTTATCAGCCGTAATCTATAGCATTAGTCTCTTAGTCTGGCCATATCGATAGATTGGCCATATACATACTTTCTCCCTAATATATGATGATAACTTTAAATAAAATTCTGCAGTAGAATAACATTACCTCTTGTATATAATATGAGGACTTACCAAAATAATATGTGTAAGTATTTTTAGTTTGTTGGCCCTTATGCTAAATAGGTGTGGTAAGACTGGCTAAGATGGCCCAATCACGTTTGTATGGTTTATATCAGGACTGTCCAACTCCACTCCTTGGGGTCCATATCTATGCCAGCATTTAGGATGGACAGAGAAATTAAGACATGTCTTCTACTTGATTCAGTTGCAACAATTAATTCGAGCTAAGCCAAAAATGTGTCAGGAACTCAGCCTTCGAGGACTGGGGTTGGACAGCCATGGTTTACATCAACAGGACTTTATAAGGAAGGACTATTCTTCTCAAGGGCACCTGGAGTGACCCAAAGCATTATGATGTAGACATCAGTGTAGCTCACGAGTTTTCGCCAAAGTCATTTTCGCATCAAAGTCAAAGTCAAAATATTTTTGAAAAATGGACACTAAAACAGGAAAAAAAACCAAGCTGCCATAAAGTTGCATCAAACACGGAAAGAGAAAACATGACCGGAAAGTCGCATCAAACGTGGAAAGTCGCATCAAACATGGAAAATACAGTATATGCAAAAAAAAAAAAACAACCTTAAAGTCGCATCAAACACGAAAAAATCATTATGAATATGTAGGTGCTACATTAACCAATAAAAGAACGAGGTCAAGGTTGAAATTGTGGCCAGTTAAGGGTGGCCAGCGTACCAACAATCAGAATTAGAAAAGAGATACATTTTGCTTACCACCAAAATAGTATAGATTCCCCAAGGTGGGCCACCCTGGGTAGTTGATCTGGACAGGAGCTCCATTGTCCAACGTTAGTGACAGGCTTTGTCCTCGGACATTAATGGCTATCGTGTGCCACAGACCGTCATTTAACATACTTCCTGGAAGACAAAGAGACGTTTACTTAGCAAACCTCTACATTATAAACTGAAATTCTATAGCCTGATTGTACAACTACTTCAAATCTTACCAATATCTGATGGGTCTTTTTATGAACACAAAAACAGTAGATTCAGTTTTTTTTGGTAAAAAAAACCCAATAGAGATACTTCTTTGTTTACCACATTTATAAATGTACCGATGGTGTGTGTATTTGCCATCTCTCAATTACCCTTTATTAACCACTCTTACCCTTGCCTACCCCTGGTGACCCTCACAGCCTGGGGGCCGATCTTAAGGGTCATAAAACACGGGTGGACATCATGATCTTCGTTCCCAACCATAACAAGAGTAGTCACAAAAACACCTGATCTGAAGCATGTACGTCTTTATCAGAGGAAGTGACGATGTACTTGGGGTCCCCTTACAGCTCTGGAACCCCCAGAGGTCACAGGAGCTGTTCCCCTTAGTTACACCCCGGCTTTTATCTTCCCTGTAGACAGCAAGCGCAGCGTATATGCAACAATGCAGGCAGACATGTATCTCACTTATATTATAAATGCAAAAGTTTGGATGTTTGTTACTCAATCACGCAACAATGGCTGAACGGATGTGAATGACATTTGGCACACACATAGTACATTACCTGGAATAACATTTAGCATACTTTTTATCCCCATAACCAAAAAGTAGGTGGAGAAAAATACAAATTTCACTGGGAGAATGTAAACTGCAGCCATTCTTACACTTTTTTAAACGTAGGGTTCTCAAACTTTGCACAGTTGGTTACTGGGTGACTGGGATTAATATTCAGAAAAGTGGGTGGGGCTTACAAAATCCAATCAAAATCCACCTATTGATTTCCAAAGGGAATATGTAATTGCTGCCATTCTTGCACTGTTAATGGCGCAAGCCTCAAAACCTGGTACAGTTGGTCATTGGGTCACTGGGGTTCAAATTCAGAAAAGTGGGTGGAGCCACAGCCAATCAGATTTGTTTAATTTCAATGCAAATTATTGATGCCAAAGACCGCAAGGCTCAGAAACTTGGTCATTGAGTAATTGCGTGTTAGAAAAAGTGGGCGGAGCCAACACCAGCCAAATACATACCCGGGCAATGCCGGGTCATTAGCTAGAGTATATGTGTGGATGTTTATATGATTAGTGATTGGGTCGGGAATCCTAGCGCAAAAGGAATTACTGTAAGTCATCAGCCCATTCCAAGCCGGAAGTGCAATTCATAGGTTGGAGGGTAATGAATAAATGAACATTACTCTACAGGTGCATTTATCCTGTAAGTAGAAGTGCACTTATTATTTGAAGGATCAACCCAAGTCTACCAATGTTTAAAGGACAACTTCCTTTTAAACAATATCAGTTGCCTGAGTAGTCCTGCTGATAGATTTGTCTGAATCACACCAGAAACAAGCATGCAGCTAATCTTGTCAGATCTGACAATAATGTCAGAAACACCTGATCTGCTGCATGCTTGTTCAGGGTTTATGGCGGAAAGTATTAGAGGCAGAGGATCAGCAGAACAGCCAGGCATCTGGTATTGCTTAAAAGAAAAAAAATTATGGCAGCCTCCATATCCCTCTCATTACAGTTGTCCTTTAAGGTGAAATAATATTGGATGAAGAACATTACCTGCGGTTAGTGGAAGCATGTTGGGCTTGCTCTCCTGAATCATAAGAAGCAATTTCCCAGAATTCAGCTGGAGCAGGAGAAACATGTGACCCCCGACCAGTTTCGTGGACAACAGGAGGCCGTCGCTGTTCCACGTCCGAAACTGCAAACTCACTGAGAAGTCGTTGGCCTGAGGGGTGTGCTGGAGTAGCAGGTAGCTGGAGCTGGGGCTCATGAAAGTGATGGGAACGATGTGGGGTTCAGAACAGGAAAAAGTGATATTACCCTAGAAAGAGATACAAAACACAACTGATTATTGTAAAATCCATTATGAGTGTTTTCTACATTTATTTCACTGTCTGACATTTTTTCCACTGCGCTTCACAGAGTGCATCAAATCTAATCCTATGACTAGGGCTGCTCAAATCCGGATCCGGGAGATACCTGGATAGTTGCTATCCGAATATCTCCCAGTAAACCTGTGCGGGGTGGGAAGGGGAGTCAATCTTACCTGTCTGATGTCTTCTTCATCTGTCCCTCGGCACCTCCCACGATGCGCTCCATGCGTGTCACATGATTACAAACACTTCCTCCTTCACCCCGGAACGAGGAAGTGTTTGTAATCACATGACCGCCTCTTGGACTGCATCGTGGGAGGCGCTGAGAGACGGAACGAAGAAGACGTCAGACAGGAAACCCCCACCCCGCCCACCCCGCACAGGTTTACTGGGAGATATCTGGATAGCAACTATCCGAATGTCTCCCGGATCTGGATTTGAGCAGCCCTGCCTATGACTGACTGGGGTTGATTCACTAAAGAAAATGGAGCGAGTAACCTCCTGTTACTCGTGCTATTTCCACAGCGTGCTGTAAATGTAATGTGCTGGATGCTACGCGCGAACTGAGAGTTCTATTTACAGAGGGAGATATTGCTTGCTTGGCAGCTGGAAAAAGCCATTATTTCCCACAATGCAACGAGGTTCCCATACAGCAAACTGACAGGACCATGGTCCTGACATCACACTGTGGGAGGGGTTTCAACACAATATCGGCCATACAGACCCCCTGATGATCTATTTCTCATGAGTGGGTATAGCTACTGGTTGGAATTAAGTTCAATCCTAGGTTACAGTTGCTATTTATGCCTGTATGGATGGGCAGTAGTGTAGCTAAGGTGCTGTGGGCCCCAAAGGAAATTTTACATTGGGGCCCCATAAGCACTCTATACATAACAACTGATATAGCACACCAAGCGTACGAGAGTGATTGGCGCTGGTAGACTTGGGCACAGGATACAGCCGGTATATGGCTGATCCTGCTTCTGCACAAGTCCAGGCTGTGTTAATTACTATTCCCCCTCCAGGCCGTCATGGATGGTGGGGAATTAAATAATTCGGCTTCGAGTAATTGCTGGAAGCCAAATGATTGTTTAAAAAGCAACTTCAGGTCCGTCTTCTGACGGCGCTGAAGTTACTCCCTGTGCCTGCTATAGCCGTAGTTCCTATTACGGCCTATGGTGGCGCCGGCTGCACCCAAGTATCCTGCGCTGCTGTGCCCAAGTCTCCAGCGCTGGATTTGAAGTGTTCGCGCTCCAAAACCTGCCAATAGAAACTACAGTGCCAGAGGTTCAAGAAGGGGATGGGGAGCAGTTTGTTAAGGATTACCACTATTCAAAGTACCTATAGAAGTGATTATTATAAGCACAGGACCAATAGAGAGCCAATACTACAGTTGAGGGTGGGCCCCTTGTGGCCCCACTGGCTCAAGGGTCCCTATGCAGTCGCAACCTCTGCAACCCCTATTGCTACGCCCCTGGGTCCAAAGCTGCAGGCAAGCGGATCTAGACAATGGATGCTTCCATTAAAAAAAACAAAACTGTTCAGTTTCTAAAAGTAACACTTATAATTTACACAAATAAGACTGATTGCGTTGAGAATTTGCTTTGTTCATTTCAGGCTTAATTGGACTTTAATAAGTTTATTACAATGTGTGTGTTGAAACAAGCATTCCCGCCATCAGCTATTTACAGAAACACAGAATGTGAAGAACAATTTAGCGCGATTATAGTTTCTGTTTCTTGAGATCTTCTCCTCGGTGCTGTCGTGGCAAAAAAAAACAAAAAAACAGAACACTGGATTACGAAATTAAGGATGCCCACACATTACTCTATATGGAGGTCGGACCAACCTTCCAATTCAATCATTTAATTGAATTGGAAGAAAACTGGTGCCCCAACAGGGCTGCCTGTTTGAGCTTTCAATTAATTTCCAGGCAAAGTTGGTTGAATGGGTTGATCGGGAATGGTTGCAAGGGCTTGATCTGGTGCGTGGCAATAAGACAGACCTGACAGACCCCAGTCCGGTGTCCCTCCGAGTGTACAAGTGTCCCCCCATGCCTGTGGGCAATGTTAAAGGGTCACCTATATCTTTTGTGCAACTCTAAGACACCTCCGGTATCCTCCGTCATCGCAAATGCCTGTACCATGTGACACTGGTGCATGTTGTGATGTCACCACACCTGGTGAGTCCCATGGTACAGGTGCTTGCTGCGATGCTGGACTCTGGTGGAGGCCAGGAGTTGTGCCGTTGGAAAGGTGAGAGTTTATCACTGAGTAGGGGCATGGGGGGCACGTGGGGGGGGGGGGGGGCATAATCTATTGGAAATCGCTGTGCAGTGTCTGGCTAAGCAATAGATCCCTATCAGATCATGTGGCCACTTTAACTTCTTCTTCTTCCCCTGTTAATAATTATTCACTAACTCCACAGATCTGCAAGCGAATGAACTCAGCAAACCAGAAAGAGAAGTGTTTGAATATTTTTCTGTTTCTTCCTCGTCTTCCTTTCATGTGAGAGCAGAGCCTCGGCGACTTGCAGGCTGGACAGCTCGGCCCTCCAGACACAAGTCCAACTGCTGTGATGTTGTAAACTTGTAATTAAAAGTTACTGAGCTAGAGCAAGAAGCACTTTGTAAAGTTTACTCTCTCTCTCTCCCACTGGCTGATGTGTAACACATCTACACATCCGGACAACACACTCATGGGAATCTATACTCTGTATCTCTTCTAAGCTGCTAGTAGCTAGGTATAAAGCTTAATCTACATTTTTATACAGCAGGGAGAGGTGGCAGCACTTCCCAAAATCCTGCTTCTGAATGATTAGCAGCATACGAGTGCAGAGACCAATTATACGCAAGATACACAACTTGCATTTATAACAGATGCACCAAAATTAACATACTGGAGGATGTTAGCTTCCAAAAACAGTTTGCATGCAGAGTGTTCCGTACTAGATCCTTCCACCGCGACGAGGCCATTGTTCATGGAAGGGACCCTAACCTCTAACTACCAAACAAACATAGTGTGAACCTGGGGGCAGCTGGCCATAAAATGGTTTACACATTTTTTCCCCTGTCATATAGCTTAAATAAATCCACAAATATTCAATGCAAAGCAGGACAGACAAAATGTCTGACCGTTCCAGTCAACGTTGCGTCTTCTCAGCCATGTGCCAGGCAATGAGTGAAGACACATCACTCTCTGAAATACATTTGTTATTTTGTATGTTCTGCTTTGCAATTCAACAAAAGTGGTGTTGTTATTGGACACACTGAAGAGTTGCCTTTATTTTGACTATTTGCACTGGCTGCCTTGGAGAAAAGGCCCTTTCCAGCACCTTTATGGTATGTTTGGGGTATGAGCGCCTTGAGCGGTGCCATTCACTTTCAACTTGACCAGAATTAGTTTGTGCTGTACAGGCTATTGGTACACTTTATCTTTTTTTTTTTGGGGGGGGGGGGGTGGGTTAATGCCATGCCAGCATAAGCTAGTTTTAATCTTTTAGCATCCTTGACTATATGGATTTAAACAATGGTTGTCAATGACAGGAACATCCTTTTCAGTGATGGCCAAAGGGTTGAAGTTTATATTTATGACTTTTTGAGTGTTCTTAGGATCCTACAGCACCCATCTACATACTGTTATGAGATACTCAAGGCGCCATCTATGACATCACATTGGAGCCTTGATCTGGGGCCCTCCTGTCTTCTGGAGCAGCCCACTGCGTCACAGCGGCCCACCCGCCCATGGTTACTTCTAGAAGCAGGCATGGTCCACATGCATGCTATTATACTCCTTTGTTCTCTGCCTTTCGGGATGAGTCATAGCTTTTACAGCCAACAGCCTCCCTCTCCTATTCTGAATAGTGGCTGGTGGTTGGTTAGTGGAGGCTGGATAGAATAATAGTGAAAGGCTCTACCTCTTACACAGGATACTAGGGTTCAAATCTTGGCTCCTGTTCAGTAAGCCAGCACCTATTCACCAAGAAGTCTTGGGCTACGCACCCTAAAGGTGGCCATACACTGGTCGATTTGCCATCAGATCGACCAACAGATAGATCTCTCTCTGATCGAATCTGATCAGAGAGGGATCGTATGGCTGTCTTTACTGCAAACAGATTGTGAATCGATTTCAGCATGAGACCGATCACAATCTGTGAAGCTGCCGCCCCCCCCCCCCCGCATGTATTACCTGTTCCGCCGGCGCGTGTATTCCCGCTCTCTCCTTGGTCACTTCTCAGTGCTCGGCTCCTCCAGCTTCACTGAACTTCCTGTCCGGGGAAGTTTAAACAGTAGAGGGCGCTCTACTGTTTAAACTTCCTGTCGGGATAAGAAGTTCAGTGAAGCTGGAGGAGCCGAGCACTGAGAAGTGACCATGGAGAGAGCGGGAATACACGCGCCGGTGGAGCAGGTAATGTATTGCCGTTAGTGTCGGTCATCGGACATTCGAACGCCGCTATCGACGCACTCCCGACCCGCCGGCGGTTGAGTGAAATCTCCCGCATGGACGGAACGCCGGGAATCGTCGGGAACAATTGATTTTGGACGGAAATCGATCGTTCTGTCAGCGTTTGCGCAACGATTTCACAGCAGATTCGATCACAGTGATCAAATCTGCTGTATATCGGCGGGAAAATCGTTAGGTGTATGGGCCCCTTAACACGGCTACTGCCTACTGAGCGCACCTTAGTGGCAGCAGCTCTGGCGCTTTGAGTCTGACAGGAGAAAAGCTCAATGTCTTGTCTTGAATGTAGATGTGGTTGTGTGAGAGACATTGTGGGATCAGGGTGGAGGCTTCAGGTATTAATCCTACAAAGCTGTGGGAGGAGGCTTGATTTTCTCCCGAGAAGATAGGTGGGGCTAAGGAATGAGGTGGCATTGGAACTGCACCATCTTAGTGCTGGTGCCCAGTACTGGTTGGTGGTTAGAATCACATGACATACACAGTAAGTAACAAACAAAAGCAGCAAAAAGTCTCTTACCACAATGTAAATCTGGGGTTTGCGCCTTTTGGCCAGATCGATAATATTCACACCGTTGTAGTAGAGGTTTTCAATACAGCCATGAAAGTTCCTCTTCAGAAATGTTCCAGGTTTTCCCGATACTGGAATCCCTCCAAAGCTGAACTTTGGAAAAGAAAAAAATGAAAATTTGGCTCACTATTTGTGTTACGGCCACATTCAGAAAACCTTTAGCTGGAGCATGGGAAATTCTATGAAGTGTTATTTAATAGATAAAACATTCATAATGAATAACTTAAAAAAAATCCTTCAAAAGTTACCAGCCATAGAAACAGGGCTGTTTTTAGGCATAGACAAACTAGGCAAATGCTTGGTGTGACACCTACAGTAGCAAGCATCATTGATCTATACCTAGCACACAGTGCTTGATAAAATTCTTATAAACACCTGTTAGATGCATTTAAGACAAGGCTGAGGCAGAGGCTCAGGAGGTACCAGCCTCTAGGCGCAAAGCCCTGAGAGCGCATCTGTGCTGCCCTGAGTACCCCTCTCATCTGACCATACGCAGAGTGGACTGTGTTTCACTCCCCAGTCAATGCCTCGGCCTTGGGGATCCCTCTTAAGCCTCTGTTGCATGGTATCTAAACTCTATGATGCCCTATAGTGGCGTATTTTATTACAAGTGCCAAGGGAGTCAAAGAGAGGAAATACGGTATGATAAAGTCTTAAAGCGGATCCGAGATGAAAAACTAACTATAACAAGTAACTTGTCTATATATCTTATCTAAAGTTTAGATAGATTTAAATCTAGCTGCAAATAGCTTTAATAGAATATGATTCTTTATTCTTGTGATACAATGACAGCAGCCATGTTGTTTGTAAACATTACACAGAGGCAGGTGTATCTGTATCTTGAGCAAAAAAAAACTAATCCCCCCCTCCTCCCTCCTCACCTCTGCCTCTGAAATCTCTGGCTAGTAATACCTCCCCCTCCTCCTGCCCACACTGAGCTCCTATGAGCCCTTGCTACTGTCTGAAAGTGCCTTGGCTCTCTGAAAACCTGTGGGCGTGGCTTGTGTAGTTTATAGGGAATTACAGTATTAAAACAAAAGTATTTGACTTGAGGAATGCCCTATAAACAATAGGAAAGGAACCCATTTATGCAATGTGTAAAAGTTCATCTCGGATCCACTTTAAGTTGGGATCCCCTTCCAGCAGCAAGTAGACACACTGCAGTACGGATGCAGGATCTCATGGAGGGAGAGTGGCAACCTTGTGCGCATTGGCTACTGAAACTTGTGTATCAAGAACCGTCGCAATCACATGCTTATACAAGCAGTGTGCAAAAGGTTTGGTAGTTGAAGGTAGGGCCAGTTTGGTGTTTAGCTTAAACTTTTATTACACTTTCACTGCATTTGACAATCTTTCACAGAGGAACTCCCTCCGTTTCTTCAGGTGCGCACGGAGTTGCCACTCTTCCTCCATGAGAGCATGCGCCCGCGCTGCAGTGCGTCTACTTGCTGTTGGAAGGATTCTGAGACTGACGTAGCCAGTCTCATCGGAACTCTTGCGCTGACTCCAGGCTCCTACTCCAGAGTCTCCGAACTGCCTGTGCCGGGTCCCTGGCCAAGAGTGGAACAAACGCTATTCACAGCTTTTCTAAACCAACAGGCCACCAATTCAGGTAAGATCTGTCCTGGCAGGGCAGTACCTCCTCCTTCATATGTATATTGTGAGTGCTCTTTTTTGTCTTTCATCTTCACAGTGGATGATTGAGCTGCCCAGTTCCTCCTTTCATCTGATCTCTCTGCAGGTCCAGATTCACATCACAGGAGCCTGTAGGCACAGATGTTATGGCACCCTAGACATTACCCCCCACAAGCCTACAAACTCCCGCCGAACTGCTCCACAAATTAGCTGGCTGTCGTAGCTTTCACCTCCCCCTAGCCACAGGTGGCCCTTAGTATTAAGTAACAAGAAGTACCCTCAATCTTAAGTAGCTTGAGGTGCCCCCAAGTATTGGGTAGCTAGAGATGCCCCCAGCTGAAGGGAAATCTGGCCAATGGAATGCAGAGAGCCAGGTGAGTAACCTCTCATTTATGCTCTGCTCGGGACCGTCTTTCCATCATCAGGCGTCTGTAGGCACGTGCCTACAGTGCCTTATGGTAAATCCGTCCCTGTCGCTCTGTGCGCCAGGGTCATCCAGTCCTAACCCTACTCCTGATGTGCAATGTGACTTTTTTGGCACCCTTGTATTGTGATCCTATTGCAACCCAATGTGCATAAAGTGAAAGGGCCCTAAATCTATCAAATCCATCTAAGATTGGTCTTTGTATAGACAAATCTATGCCTTCCTCAAAATAAATGAATTAAATTGACAAAAAAAAAACCTAAAACAAATATTTAGATTGAAGATGGGTATGGAAAAAAATACATTTACATTCATTGATTTATATCATGCAGTAACCATTTGTTCCCCTTTTCTATAACTGTTTGAAGATTTAGAAAAGATCAAAATGATTATTTTTATGTTACAGAAATACTGAAAGGTCATCAGTAATTCAAAATGGAACTTACCATTTTATGCATTTTTATGATACTTGTAAAAGTCAAACCACAAACACAGTCTGAAAAATGTTATTACTTTAATGCACAATAAACTTTCAAAGATCTTCCGTTCGTTATTGCATAGTGGTTCATGAATTGCTGGCTTGAATCATGGCTAAAAAGAACTTATTTCACACACTGTTAGACCGATTTTATATCAAGTTATCAATGCTTGAAAAAGAAAAAAGAAAAAGTAAAAAAAATATTTTTGCAAGTTAAAAAAAACCTGCAATATTTGTCATTAAATTATTTTATAATTTAAAGTAATTAGCTCTTGACAAATGTGTATTAAATTCCCAAACGTTCTAATTTGGCAAGCCCGCATAAATAAGCATTGGTTAAATCTAATGGGTATAATCATATTTCCAAAACAGGCAGAATTACTAATTAAACCCGAGTTTGAGCTGTGTGGTTGCTGCAGAGTTTCTCTGTTACGCAATAACTCTAATTGCCTAATAAACAGCAATAACGCAAGTTATATTCCTTCTATTTTATCGACCATCGCGTGCCCTGAGATATAATTTAATGGCCGCTATAATCTTTGGCGGGCTTGTTATGGTGTGGGACTTAATTAGAAATTTATGATTATAAACAAAATATTAATGATGTTGGGGGAGCATTGCAAATCTGCTTACAAATATTATCCAGAGTATAAAATTATACTGTGCAACTGGTATGGGCCTTATTTAATTTCCATAACTAAAACATTAAACCACATTAAAATTAAGTTCAGGCAAGCTTGAGAGTGTGCTGTCTGAATTTTTATGGTGGGAAGAAAAAGTTTTAATTTGCAGAACTAATTTTTTTTTTTAAGTGGAATGAACTATGTTAGGTATTGATGAGTGGGGACCAATTATTACATCTCCATCCTCTTGTAGGGTTTCCTATTACTATAAAGCTTCTTCCCTTTACTTAGTAAAAAATGCTGTTTCTTAAATGTATTAACCACTTTGCATCCAGACCTTGATTCCTCCTTATGGACCAGAGCAGTACTGACATTTTAATGTCAATGCAGAGCAATGGTGCACAGCTGGCATTTTTACTCACTCTCCCAGGGGATCCAGACGTTGGCAACCATTCTCCTTCCTGTCCCCAGAGGCCCTGAAGTGCAGCGATCTCACTACAGGGTTACAGCGCCACCCGGAGAATGGAGGGAAAATTGCAGCGCTGAATTCCAGAGAGGTGAGGAAGTATAAAATCCAGAAATAATCATACCACCAGGGAGATTAATCAGCAATAACTGTAGCCCTACTTACGACACTTAAATGAAATATATATATAGCTTTTTAGGGTTTTTTTTCAAGACAAACTAGGCTCTCATTGTACGGCATTTTCTCCCTTGCAAAAAAAAAATTTCTATTTATTTTAAATGGGTAAAAGAAACAGAAAAAGAAAAAAACTGTTTTTGTTCTCAGTTTAACCTATTCCAGTTTAAAAATAAAAAGCTCTACTGCAGATAAGAAACAAACACAAATATTGTTTGGCTATTTCCACTGTTTATCTCAAAACTTAGAATATGTTCCTGTCACAATTGACGGTGAGGACATTTGATTGAATAATGCTATAGCGTGTATTTTTCACTACGAATTGAGAAAATAAAAGCATTTTTAATGATAAGAAAAAATCAATCTTATTGGCTCAAGGAACATATATTCCCTTTCACCAATTAGTGCTGCAGCAGAGAGTGCCAGAGGTGTGCATAGGAGCAAGTCCAATCTTGCACAGCTGTGCTTCAGCTACAAGACATGTATCTTGTGCATGAAAAAAGGGCGCAATGAAAAAAGGGCTCGACGTATTAATGAATTTGGCACCAGGTATTAATGAAATTTGCCAACGAGAAACATCGTTGTCAAGCTTTATTAACGATAATTACTGTTGCAAAACATACAAGAAATAATAACGAATAAATATTAAAAATCTGTACTTATTAACGAAATAATATGTCAAAAATTAATACGTTGTAAACTTCTAAAACGCTAACTACCTCAAAAACTATAATATTGTAATGTTATTAACAAATTTTTTTGTGGCGACCATACTTCTGCTTTTTTTGCCGTATTAACGATAATCGCATTAAAGTCTATGGCGGCGCCCTTTTTTTCAACCCTCAGCCGGTGCCCATTTTTCCTGCTACCAGTACATCTACATCCTCTGTGCTTAGATGAAGTCACAGAGGACGTTCAGTGGATATAATGTAGTGGTTGATAAAGTGGTTAATACATGTATGGCCAACGAAACTAAGTAATATCGGACAGTGTTACTTGATGTAGATCGTGTTTGCAAGACCACCTATATCTCTCCACTAAAAAAAGTGTCTGGAAATGCCTTTATAAATCAGGTACTTTAATTCGCATGTACAAAAGAACTGGCATATTTTCTCATCCATAAAAAAAAAAAAAAAATGTTGATATATTTTTTCTTAAAATAGTTTACACACTTGAAAGTAGATATAATACAACTGTAACAACGTCAGAATAGTTTGCAGCAAAACGCACCTCATAGTCGATGTCTAAGTCATCGGACTCGCCCTTGGTACGGAAATGTTGGGTGTATCTGTCCACCGTGAAGTTGACCTGCTTGTTAAATCGGTCTATAAGCACAGAATGCCAGTGCTGGTCATCCAGTAAGCTCCCCAACGTCACCACCGTGTGAGTGTTACCGAACCGCAGCTTAGCGTCTCCTGGAGAGAGAAAGCAGGGTGTAACGATTGGTGTTAGCATGAACAAAGTTTCTGATTATCAGGTGATCTGCACTATCACCTATAATACAGATATACAGGATCTTCTCAAAAAATTAGCATATTGTGATAAAGTTCATTATTTTTTGTAATGTACTGATAAACATTAGACTTTCATATATTTTAAGCCCCGTCTACACAGGGAGATGTTGTAGCGATCCGGCGGCTCGATTAGCTGCCGGATCGCCTCTTCCGCGTCCCCGCGCGTGCCCGCCGCGTCCCCGCTCGCCGCATTCGATTCCCCGCTCGTTCTCGCCGGCGCCACTTATCTTCCGCTCGATTCCCTGCCATTGTCCCCTCGCGGGGAGCGAGCAGGGAATCAGCGGTGCGGAGATCCGTCCTGTCGGATTTTATCAATCGAGCCGCATCAGCGGCTCGATTGATAAGCAACATCGCCGCCGCATCTACGCGTGTAGATGCGGCTTTAGATTCAAATACACACAACTGAAGTAGTTCAAGCCTTTTATTGTTTTAATATTGATGATTTTGGCATACAGCTCATGAAAACCCAAAATTCCTATCTCAAAAAATTAGCATATTTCATCCGACCAATAAAAGAAAAGTGTTTTTAAAACAAAAAAAGTCAACCTTCAAATAATTATGTTCAGTTATGCACTCAATACTTGGTCAGGAATCCTTTTGCAGAAATCACTGCTTTAATGTGGCGTGGCATGGAGGCAATCCACCTGTGGCACTGCTCAGGTGTCATGGAGGCCCAGGATGCTTCGATAGCGGCCTTAAGCTCATCCAGAGTGTGGGGTCTTGCATCTCCCAACTGTCTCTTCACAATATCCCACAGATTCTCTATGGGGTTCTGGTCAGGAGAGTTGGCAGGCCAATTGAGCACAGTAATACCATGGTCAGTAAACCATTTAGCAGTGGTTTTGGCACTGTGAGCAGGTGCCAAGTCGTGCTGAAAAATGAAATCTTCATCTCCACAAAGCTTTTCAGCAGATGGAAGCATGAAGTGCTCCAAAATCTCCTGATAGCTAGCTGCATTGACCCTGCCCTTGATAAAACACAGTGGACCAACACCAGCAGCTGATATGGCACCCCAGACCATCACTGACTGTGGGTACTTGACACTGGACTTTAGGCATTTTGGCATTTCCCTTTCTCAAGTCTTCCTCCAGACTCTGGCACCTTGATTTCCGAATGACATGTAAAAGTTGCTTTCATCCGAAAAAAGACCACTGAGCAACAGTCCAGTGCTGCTTCTCTGTAGCCCAGGTCAGGCACTTCTGCCGCTGTTTCTGGTTCAAAAGTGGGTTCATGCTACTATCTGCTGAAAAAGGGTCCACTCCAACTCCAAAACATTGAATGTCTATGAATAAAACCTGAGTTTATATAACAAACTTGGAGTTCTGATTGTAGCTTTGCACGTCAATACAATATAAGGGATGGGCACTAATAATGTTTGGGAATTTTCGGCAAAGTAATTTTCACATCAAAAATCCTCTTTTGGATTTTGAGAATTTTTTTGCACAAAAATAGCTTATATTTTCGCATTTTTTGCTAAAACAGATATTTACCTGCAAAAATTTGCAAAAAGCATGAAAAATAACTTATTTTGAGTGCCATTTTTTCTAGAAAATTTTATGTAACATTATTTCTGTGGAAATTAATGCAAAAAGAATATTGGTATCTTCCCTCATCACTCATGGGCACAGTACAGACAATTCCTCTCTACAACTTTATTTTTCTTTTTGTTTACTCAAAAACACCCAATTGTATACTCAATCTTTCAATTCTCAATTATACTTATGCTGTTAAATAAAGTGTTCAAGAAAACATTGTGTGTGTATATATATTATTATTTGTATTATTTATTTATAAACCGCCAACATGATTGAGAAGTATTCTGGAGGATATTCAAAAAAAAGTTCTTACCCCTTATTTGTAATTTAATAAAAAAAAAAAAAAAAAAACTAAAAAAAAAAAAAAAGCCTTATCAGAAAAAAATAAACTTTATGGAAAGCACCAGTGCAAAGCATTTTGTGGATCCCGCCCCCTTCCTCAGGTAACAGTGCCACTAGGTTATTTGTTATTTTCAAATGCGTGAGAGACATATATCAGTCAGTACTACACAAGTCATTTTGTCATATTAAGTTATTAAAAGGATCTATCCATCTTGTTTTGCAGTCAGCAATGCATGTCTTCAAGGGCCCAAAGTCAGTGTGTTAATGATTTTTGTTTGTTTGTGTTCTTTAAGTGGACTGTCACTTTAAAAGACCTCTTATCAGGAAAGGACTGGAGGAGACAAGTGTAACAGATGCTTGTCCTTGGGGACCTCAGCCCATGTATGAGCTAATTACTAGTGACATTTCACTCATCGAACACTGGCTCTGTAAACACACTTCCGCTGGAGTCTATCACCGTTACACCAATTCCCAGAGCCGGCTCCGCTTTCATATTCCGGAGGTAACATCGGACAGAAGTACCATGTGAGGAGGTGACTTTCATCGCTCCACCGGAGTTCTGTCTAAAGCATGGCTGCATAACTAACCGAGTTCAGGTCTTGAAGAGGAACTCCGTTTTTTATGGGAAGAAACAGAATTTTGCTCCAGAATAATGATGTGCATTGTAGAGAATCCAGTAAACATTATTAAAGCTAATGTAAATTAAAAACAAACAAACAAACAAACAAACACATAGATACTTACCAAAAGAGTGGGGGGCTCTCAGGGGGACATTTATCAAGAGTGTCTGAGACAAAATATTGGTAGTTTTTTAGAAATCCGTGCAGAACTGTCTCAGGCATCCTAAGAAATCACTAAATAGTGCAGTTTCCTTCCTAAACGCATAGGAATAGGAGGAGTTAGGAAGGCTTCTCAGACAGTGCAGTGTTTGAGGGGAATTGCTCTTGCTTAGGTAACCAACACATCTGCTGTATTGCATCAATGCCTAGGCTAGCACTGGAAGGTTTAGACACAGAGCGGCTTCACAGGACACCTGGTAGCAGGGGGAGGAGCCCTTCACAAATCATGTCTAGCCTGCGCTATCTGTAGAACTGCTATTAAGCACTTCCTAATTTGCAGCAGTTTAGGGATGCATTAGCACTTTTCTTAACTGTAGTGCAGCTTTAGAAATCCACGCTAAACTGCTGCTATTTCGTAGGATTTCAGAAGTTTCTTATTATCATGCAGAACAAATCCTCTGCTGGTTAGAACTGTTTAAGAAGAAAAACTGTCAGTAATGCTTTGATAAAACGTGCCCAGTGTCCTATAGAGCCTTCCTGCTCCTCTCACGGTCCCCTCATTGTCACCACCATTTCAATCTGCCGCTGCGGGAGGCTTCGGAGGTCTTTGGGAGCCCGAGTGCTCCTAAAGACAGGTGGCTCTGTACTGCGCATGTGTGCGGGCGCGAGAGAGTGAGCTTGTGCAGGTGCAGTATGGAGCCGCCCATCTTTGGAAGCATATGGGTTCCTGAAGACTTCTGAAGCCTCCTGAGGCGGTGCAGAGCAGTATTTGAGAGATCGGGCTTATACTGTTACCATAGGGGACAGCGCTTGAACGCAGGGACCAGGAGAGGAATGGGAAGGCTCTATATGCAGAGCTCCCTAACCCTGTTCTCAAGGCCACCAACAGTACACGTTACAGAAAGCCACAAACCTGCACAGGTGAGGTAATTAGCATCTCAGCAGAGCTGATTAACTACCTCTGTGGATTTCCACAACACATGCACTGTTTTGGGCCTTGAGCACAGCGTTGGGGAACACTGCTCTATAGGACCCTGAGCCTCTTTATGGGTATCTAGGTTTTATTTGGTTTTTTTTTGTTTTTTTTATCTCGGTTTACAATTATTTTCAAAGCAACTCTCCTCCCTCTGTTTTGGATTTGTAATTTAGTGAAGCTGCACACATGCTTTCCAAAAGACAAACTGCATGATGCATTTCCTGCATGAAAGGTCCATCCTGCAGAAGTAAAACCGTGTTGTAACGATTGTGGAATCGTCTCCGTGGTCAGCGCACCAGACGTGCGCTGACGCGGAGGATTTCCTCCACAAGCGTATTATTGCGGACACCCAGGCTAGGTGCTATGCACCTGCAGAGGGAAATTCCCACCGGCAGATGGCGCTGTGGAGTGCAGGCAAACACAGCCGCTGCACAGCCACAGATGCCAAATGGGAATTGTACAGATCCGGGACAAGGTACAATCAGGCAGGGCTGGATAGCCCACAGGGAACAGAGCAAAAGGACAGAACCAATGTGTGCCCACCAAATTAGTCGCCACCCAGCGACGGCGAACACACAACGGCGGAAACGAAGTAGGAAACGCAATCGCAAGAATGGCGATTGCCAATAGCGACACAAGACTGAGCAGGACAGAGCACAAGGGTAGCAAAGGCACAGCAAATCATACAATAAGGAGATACGGAAAATAATAAACGCTAGCTAACCGCGAACACCGCACTCATTCGCAACAGTGCACGCGGTTATGCGCGGTCTCCACGTGATAAGCACAATAGAGACAAGCACGCCTAACTAACCACTAACAGACAAACATGAAACAGAGGACGCGAGCGCTTGCTTAACGGTTACCTCACCGAGCCTCCAGCAAGCGCAGCAGACAAGACAGACACACGCAAACAGGGACAAGCGACAGAAGGATCCCCAGCGCTAGCGAAAAGTGGCTAGCGCGATCCCAGAAGACAGAACAGAAGGATCCCCAGCACTAGCGAAAAGTAGCTAGCACGATCCCAGGAGACAGAGTAGCAGAACAGAAGGATCCCCAGCGCTAGCGAAAAGTGGCTAGCGCGATCCCAGAAGACAGAACAGAAGGATCCCCAGCGCTAGCGAAAAGTAGCTAGCGCGATCCCAGGAGACAGAGTAGCAGAACAGAAGGATCCCCAGCACTAGCGCTAGGGCGAGTGTGATCCAAACACACGGCAGACAGAACAGATGAGGTAGGCAGAAACAACCGCTGTTTCAACCTACACTCCAGACTCAATCAGAAGGATCTACAGCCGCTAACGCTAGGGCTTGTACGATCCAAACACAAGACAGACGGAACAGGCAAAACAGATAATACAACCTGACTGGACTAGAAGGGGAGCCTAAAGCAACCCCCAGGAATTAACTATACTAGATAGCAATGGCTGACACTCCAGCAGTGTCCATCAGGAACAGACCATGGAAGGGAAATGTCCAGCAAAGCATTCTGGGAGCAGAATGCTTTTATAGTGCTAGTCATCAAAAGAAGGCAGGTAACGGATTTGCATGACTAATGTATGCAAATTCCTCAGCAACACAAGCTGCAGAACTGACAGAAAGTCTCTCTTAAAGAGACCTGCAGAATGCAGACGTGAACAGTGGTCAAAACGCTGCCTGTCTGCACAGGCAGCTGAGCAGATTCTCACAGTACCCCCCCTTCTAGGGTCGAATTCCAGACGACCCTCAAAACCGATATCTCCAAACCATTCGAACAGAAGACTCATGAAGGTCGGGGCAGCCCGACAAGGTCCAATTCCAGAGTCAGTCCACCCGAAACCGACCTCATCGGAAACAGAAGCCCTCGAAACATGCCCACCAGTACTACCAGTCTCAGTATAACACCCATCAGGACTGTGAACGCCAGAGAAGAAGCCATCGACACCCTCCAGACAATACCCACCACCTTCCAAGGAGCGTCCGAAAATACCAAACCTGCCACAATACCTGTTCGAAGTGTCCCTTACAACACAAAAGCCACCGTTGATCTTATCCAGGGTACCAAGCAAAATCTCTCCCGGAATCTCCCAGAACCTTTTGAAGCTCCACAGAGATCCCAAGAGGGTAGAACAATCACCAGGCTCACATGGAGAATTACCAAGAACCCCCATGGAACCAATGACAATTCCGGATTCAGAATTACGAGGACACCCATCAAGATCAAGACTTTCAGGGACCACTTCTGGGCATGCAAGCAGGCAGGCCATATCAGAGCATGTCTCCACCGAGGAAGCATCTGAGTACGCTGGTAACCGAGGCACACTTGAGCTTTCTGGGTCACAGAGCACACTGGGGTACACCAGCACAGGAGAAACCTCAGGACATGTCGGGGAACTGCCAACCTCAGAGTCCGGCACGTCAAGACCAAAACCAGTACTGGGCAGAGAATCATCATGAGTGGAGGTCATAGGCACTGGACTTTCAAAAGAAGACTCGGATACAAATTCAGAAATTTCTGTGACAATAATATCATCATTGACTACACAGGCGTGAAGCTCCATCAGAGCTGAAAAGGTAGCCAGCAAGGCAGCAATGCCTACTGAAGTGGGCAACACCTCAGAAGGACTTGGGGGGCAGGAGACGTCTCCTACAAGTTCTGCACCCTTTGGGAGGAACTCGGAGATCTCCAGGAGGTCAGACAGGACCTCAGGAACATCCTTTTTCAAGTTTCCTAAGAAGGATTCTGACCTATCCATGTTACAGGGCAAGGCTTGAACTTTATTTTGTGAACCGGGCAGATGTCCCAGGGAAGGTTCCACCATAAACTGAGACTGAATTTCATCATCAGGACAGGGATACACAGAAATATCTAGTGAAACTAACTCTGGCTTTCTGAGTTTCGTTTCACTGCAGGGAAATTCCTCCATAGCAGTCAAACCAGACTGCAATTCCAAAATAGCAGAGAAACAGGTAACAATGGTTGCAATACCTAGACGAGCCTCTAGGGACACTGCAGGACATTTTAAACAAGGTAATATTGACTCATCCAGATTACTGGGTGGAGAGTCAGTACTTACTTCAGAATCAGACTCACAAATGTCAATGCGAGTGGACATAATGTCTTTATTCATGATACAGGGCAGGCTCAGAGACACCTTCTCTGGACAGAGCAAAGGTGCTTCAGTATCAGGTTTACAAAACCAAAGTGCTGTCTCACTCTTAGACTCGGCTAACGATGTCGAATCCGAGGAGACAGAACGCAAAATTTGCGAATCCACAATCGCTTTAGGTTGCGAAACCGAACACTCCAAAGACAGGGATTCTGAGGTCTCCAGGCTGGATTGCTGGATCTCAGAAACGCCAGCTGACAATGTATCTTTACAAACGTCACCTGAATGACGTACACGTAATTCATTCAGAATCAATTTCCACATACAAATCAGCGGACTCACAAAGTCAAATTCACACCCCTTTTTTTCTCTTAAGGCAGAAGCATAACTTATACATGCTCTCAAGACAGATTCACTTCTGGCAATGTAGTACTCACAAAACGACTCTGAATCGTTCTCCAATTCATACACCAACGCTTCGAGCTGTTTTTTCTGGAACGGGGGCTCCCATTCACACCTGACTAGGTCTGAGCATTCATATTGAACAATGTTAGGGGAAGTTGTGACAACAACATGAGGAATCATATTAATTTTACTCTTGAAACTGCATCGTTTGGGAATTTTCCCCATAGCGAGATCATAGATGGAGGATCTTAAAGTAGTACTGAGAGAAGATCTGTTTTTACATGACAAGGGATCCCACAAATCATTGACAAAGCTGACACACTCACGCCGATCACAATCGACAGGAACATCTGAGAAACCGGCATCAGATCGCACAGATTTAACCTCTAAACAAACGGGAGAAACTCCATCAGAATTCACGCAGGTGTCCACAGTCAAGGCACACCCATTCATTTCAGGTCGCACAGTGTCCAAACTCACTTGCTTTACCCCAGAAAGACAGGAATAATCATGTGACAATGGTGTCTCTTTATTGGAAATAATTGGTTGGTGTGTGTGCAATTCGTCCAAAATAGTCTGCCACACATAAATCACCAGATCCACATCACACTCATCACATTCATCAGAATCGATCAAAAGGTACATAGGGTCGAGACAATCATTCAGGTCATCCGCGCTCTTTGCGATATAAAAATCGCAAAAGGCTTTCCAATCGAAATCAAACTCTTCCAACAAGGCCCCAATCTCCCATGAGGCAAATGGCGGTTCAAACAACCCAGTATCTAGGTAATCTCCATATGGGTTGGGCAGGGGCGAGCCTGGGGTACCTGGCACCTGGGTGCAAGATTTTCTCTGGCGCCTATGGGAGTGGTTAAATTTACCGCGCCCAACCACATAACCACACCAGTGTCCTGCCTAATCACACCCACACCTTCCACCTCTTTCCGCATGCATGTGATACCCCATTCCTACCCCTCTTCCATGGGCTTGCTCCTGGCTGGCTTTGGCTTCCTGCGAGTCTGCTAGTCTCTGGACTGACTCAGGCTGAGAGGCTCTGCGAGTGCGACGCAGTCACACACTGCGTATTTATGGCTGCCTGCGGCCACCCTACTCTCGCTGTCGTAGGCTCCTCCCCCCGCCAAGCCCAAGCGTGAGGTGGGCTGCCTGTATCTTTCCCGTTGCGCCGCGCAACCTGCCAGTGTTGCCAACCTTTCACGTTATTTTTTTACTGACAAATACCTAAAAATTTACTGACAAAAGATTATTTTTACTGACACAATTTCCCCACTAAATGCACATAAGAGACCGCTTTTCACCAGCAAATGCACATAACAAGAGACCGCTTTTCACCAGCAAATGCACATAACAAGAGACCGCTTTTCACCAGCAAATGCACATAACAAGAGACCGCTTTTCACCAGCAAATGCACATAACAAGAGACCGCTTTTCACCAGCAAATGCACATAACAAGAGACCGCTTTTCACCAGCAAATGCACATAACAAGAGACCGCTTTTCACCAGCAAATGCACATAATAAGACAGCTTTTCACCAGCAAATGCACATAAGAAGACAGCTTTTCACCAGCAAATGCACATAAGAGAGATTTTCACCAGTAAATGCACATAATGACAAACAGACAGTGTCCCCAGAATATATAGCCAGGGATATATGTCCCCAGGATAGGTAGCCAGGGGGTATACGCGCCCAGGATAGGTAGCCAGGCGGTATACGCGCCCAGGATAGGTAGCCAGGGGGTATGTGCGCCCAGGATAGGTAGCCAGGGGGTATGTGCGCCCAGGATAGGTAGCCAGGGGGTATGTGCGCCCAGGATAGGTAGCCAGGGGGTATGTGCGCCCAGGATAGGTAGCCAGGGGGTATGTGCGCCCAGGATAGGTAGCCAGGGGGTATGTGCGCCCAGGATAGGTAGCCAGGGGGTATGTGCGCCCAGGATAGGTAGCCAGGGGGTATGTGCGCCCAGGATAGGTAGCCAGGGGGTATGTGCGCCCAGGATAGGTAGCCAGGGGGTATGTGCGCCCAGGATAGGTAGCCAGGGGGTATGTGCGCCCAGGATAGGTAGCCAGGGGGTATGTGCGCCCAGGATAGGTAGCCAGGGGGTATGTGCGCCCAGGATAGGTAGCCAGGGGGTATGTGCGCCCAGGATAGGTAGCCAGGGGGTATGTGCGCCCAGGATAGGTAGCCAGGGGGTATGTGCGCCCAGGATAGGTAGCCAGGGGGTATGTGCGCCCAGGATAGGTAGCCAGGGGGTATGTGCGCCCAGGATAGGTAGCCAGGGGGTATGTGCGCCCAGGATAGGTAGCCAGGGGGTATGTGCGCCCAGGATAGGTAGCCAGGGGGTATGTGCGCCCAGGATAGGTAGCCAGGGGGTATTTGCGCCCAGGATAGGTAGCCAGGGGGTATGTGCGCCCAGGATAGGTAGCCAGGGGGTATGTGCGCCCAGGATAGGTAGCCAGGGGGTATGTGCGCCCAGGATAGGTAGCCAGGGGGTATGTGCGCCCAGGATAGGTAGCCAGGTGGTATCTGTGCCCAGGATAGGTAGCCAGGTGGTATCTGTGCCCAGGATAGGTAGCCAGGTGGTATCTGTGCCCAGGATAGGTAGCCAGGTGGTATCTGTGCCCAGGATAGGTAGCCAGGTGGTATCTGTGCCCAGGATAGGTAGCCAGGTGGTATCTGTGCCCAGGATAGGTAGCCAGGGGGTATGTGCGCCCAGGATAGGTAGCCAGGTGGTATCTGTGCCCAGGATAGCTAGTGAGTGACAGGACCGCGCCCCGCCGCCGCCGCTCCCTCCTCCGCTCCCCCCCTCACCTTTCAGCAGCCCTTAGTCAGACCTCAATCAGCGGGCGACCCGACCAGGAAAAGGGCGCCGGACGCACCCGCTCTATATGCGGAAGTGATGTCACTTCCGCATATCAGTGCGGCGGCTAGGTCCTAGCGCCCGCCCGCCTGATCGAGGTCTGACGCGGCGGCTAGAGGGAGGAGGGAGCTTGAAGCGGCGGCGGCGGCGGCCACAGGGGGAGAGCGGGGCCGGGCGAGCGGGGCCGGGCGGCGCCTCTCAGAGGCAGGCGCCTGGGTGCCTTGCACCCGCAGCACCCGCCCAGGCTCGGCCCTGGGGTTGGGGTCAGGAACGAGGACAGACTTTTTAACTGCATTAATGTAGTGTGCGATCCTACCTATAATAGGATCCACATATGCCTTTGCCTCAGGCAATGACATCTGAACAAAATCGAAGGTTCCCTCTGCCCTGGGGATTTTGGTTTGGCTGGACATTCTGTAACGATTGTGGAATCGTCTCCGTGGTCAGCGCACCAGACGTGCGCTGACGCGGAGGATTTCCTCCACAAGCGTATTATTGCGGACACCCAGGCTAGGTGCTATGCACCTGCAGAGGGAAATTCCCACCGGCAGATGGCGCTGTGGAGTGCAGGCAAACACAGCCGCTGCACAGCCACAGATGCCAAATGGGAATTGTACAGATCCGGGACAAGGTACAATCAGGCAGGGCTGGATAGCCCACAGGGAACAGAGCAAAAGGACAGAACCAATGTGTGCCCACCAAATTAGTCGCCACCCAGCGACGGCGAACACACAACGGCGGAAACGAAGTAGGAAACGCAATCGCAAGAATGGCGATTGCCAATAGCGACACAAGACTGAGCAGGACAGAGCACAAGGGTAGCAAAGGCACAGCAAATCATACAATAAGGAGATACGGAAAATAATAAACGCTAGCTAACCGCGAACACCGCACTCATTCGCAACAGTGCACGCGGTTATGCGCGGTCTCCACGTGATAAGCACAATAGAGACAAGCACGCCTAACTAACCACTAACAGACAAACATGAAACAGAGGACGCGAGCGCTTGCTTAACGGTTACCTCACCGAGCCTCCAGCAAGCGCAGCAGACAAGACAGACACACGCAAACAGGGACAAGCGACAGAAGGATCCCCAGCGCTAGCGAAAAGTGGCTAGCGCGATCCCAGAAGACAGAACAGAAGGATCCCCAGCACTAGCGAAAAGTAGCTAGCGCGATCCCAGGAGACAGAGTAGCAGAACAGAAGGATCCCCAGCGCTAGCGAAAAGTGGCTAGCGCGATCCCAGAAGACAGAACAGAAGGATCCCCAGCGCTAGCGAAAAGTAGCTAGCGCGATCCCAGGAGACAGAGTAGCAGAACAGAAGGATCCCCAGCACTAGCGCTAGGGCGAGTGTGATCCAAACACACGGCAGACAGAACAGATGAGGTAGGCAGAAACAACCGCTGTTTCAACCTACACTCCAGACTCAATCAGAAGGATCTACAGCCGCTAACGCTAGGGCTTGTACGATCCAAACACAAGACAGACGGAACAGGCAAAACAGATAATACAACCTGACTGGACTAGAAGGGGAGCCTAAAGCAACCCCCAGGAATTAACTATACTAGATAGCAATGGCTGACACTCCAGCAGTGTCCATCAGGAACAGACCATGGAAGGGAAATGTCCAGCAAAGCATTCTGGGAGCAGAATGCTTTTATAGTGCTAGTCATCAAAAGAAGGCAGGTAACGGATTTGCATGACTAATGTATGCAAATTCCTCAGCAACACAAGCTGCAGAACTGACAGAAAGTCTCTCTTAAAGAGACCTGCAGAATGCAGACGTGAACAGTGGTCAAAACGCTGCCTGTCTGCACAGGCAGCTGAGCAGATTCTCACACGTGTAGTGTAAGAGAGGATAAGAAAAACAAACACAAAAAAATCTACCAAACACTAGACTGTTGCCATGGCAGCAAGGAAGTACAATTTATGGGCAGGGCCGGTCCTGGACTTTCTGCTGCCTGAGGCAAAGATCGTGAAGGCGCCACCCCCCTGTTGGTGCCTAACCCTAACCACTCCCTTGGTGGTGCCTAACCCTAACCCCCCCCCTGGTGTTGCCCAAAACTAACTGCTACCGGGTGGTGCCTAACCCTAACCACTCCCTTGGTGGTGCCTAACCCTAATTAGTGTTGGGCGAACACCTGGATGTTCGGGAACATTCGCCAAACATGGCCGCGATGTTCGGCATGTTCGGGCCGAACCCCGAACTCCCCGAACATCCCGCTTTTGGGGGCCCTATGGGGTCGCAGGCATAAGGGGGAGCATGCCCCGATCGCAGGGGGGGGGCGGAAATTCCCCCCACCCCCTCCGCTAGTGCTCCCCCCTCTGCCTGCTTCCCCATACAAAAGTTTGACGAAAGTAAAATAGTACCGGTGGTGGTGGCTGGCTGCTGCAGTGGCTGGCTGGCACTATGAAGTGACTGAGGAGGAGGAGTCGGAGTAGGACGCGTTGAGGGAGGCCGGGCAGCGGGCGGTTCAGCGGTAGTACCCTTGTGGTACTTCCGCCCTTTCTCTGACCTCACGTCCTCTGCGTGATGACGCATACGAGGGTACGCGTGACGCGTACCCTCGTATGCAGAGGACGTGAGGTCAGAGAAAGGGCGGAAGTACCACAAGGGTACTACCGCTGAACCGCCCGCTGCCCGGCCTCCCTCAACGCGTCCTACTCCGACTCCTCCTCCTCAGTGCCAGCCAGCCACTGCAGCAGCCAGCCACCACCACCGGTACTATTTTACTTTCGTCAAACTTTTGTATGGGGAAGCGGGCAGAGGGGGGAGCGCTAGCGGAGGGGGTGGGGGGAATTTACGACCCCCCCCCCCCCCGCGATCGGGGCATGCTCCCCCCTTATGCCTGCGACCCCATAGGAGGCCGTATTCGGCCGAACAGGGCCCTGTTCGGCCAAACAGGGGCCCTGTTCGGCCGGGCATTCAGCAGTTCGGGCGAACCCGAACAGTTTGGCCGAACACCACCAGGTGTTCGGCCGAACTCGAACATCACCCGAACAGGGTGATGTTCTGCAGAACCCGAACAGTGGCGAACACTGTTCGCCCAACACTAACCCTAACCACCCCCCTGTTGGTGACTAACTCTAACCACTCCCTTGGTGGTGCCTAACCCTAACCACCCCCCCGGTGGTGCCTAACCCTAACCACTCCCCCTGATGGTGCCTAAACCTAACCACCCCCTGGGTGTGCCTAACCCTAACCTTTCCCCCTGATGGTGCCTAACCCTAACCACTCTGCAGAAACACCCTTTTACACATAGAAACGATATCTTTGATAACATGAAATCTGTACATACAAACAAAATAATATGATAAAAACTATAACGCTGCAAGCTTCTAAAACGAGAACATGCTTCAAAAACTTTAATGTTCTAATGTTGTTAACCATATTTATGGCGGCGCCCTTTTTTCTGCTTTTTTCGCCGTATTAACGACAATTGCATTAAAGTCTATGGCGGCGCCCTTATCATCCACCCTCAGCCGGTGCCCTTTTTTCCTGTTACCCTCTTTGGTGTTGATTCATTAAACATATCTCATAAATTACCTCAGCTTATGTATGAACTCATGATGTATCTTCCCTTGTCAGTTTTAACAAATGATTTATCTTTCTTTGGGGCACGTTCAGTAAACTCCGGTACTCTGTGTGCTCGTCAGTTTAACCATTACTTACACTGCCAAGGTAACACACGTTGCGCAATTAGCGAGACCCAGGTTACCAAGGTAACACGAGCATCATTAGAGTAACAGGTACTGCACAACAGCATGTCTTGATCAGCATGGCTAGCTGCAAACTGAACTTGAAAGGTAATTTTAATAATGTGTAAGCTTCAGGGGTTCAGGAATTACAGACAAAGTTGTATAATGATGAAAAAAAAACTTGTTTTTTTTGTTTTGTTTTGTTTTTTCCGTGTTTTCCCAAATTCTTCAAAAACCAAAAATAGATCATTAAAGGTCATAAAACTAAACTATGTAACAGGCATACAGAGGCGCCAGAAGAATAAAATCGGCTAAAAAGTTTAACATTTGTGGATACAGTGGTGGACTTTCTTTCTCCAAACAGACACAAGATATGCCAACAAAGTTTAGCAGAACAAATTTACTTACATACTCCAGGGGAAAATGCAACGCGTTTTTCAGGTATGACCCCACTTCATCAGGAAATAGGTAGGGGTAGTAGGTACACTGCAGGTCTGTAGCTGGGCCAAGCGCCTCTTGGCCCAGCTTTAGACCTGAGCTGTACCTACTCCTACCCATTGCCTGATGAAGCGGGGTCATACCTGCGAAACGCGTTGCATTTTCCCCTGGAGTATGTAAATAAATTTGTTTTGCTAAACTTCGTTGGCACATCTGGTGTCTGTTTGGAGGAGATAAGTCCACCACTGCCTCCACAAATTTTTATTCTTCTGGCGCCTCTGTATCCCTGGTACATAGTTCTAAGTCCACCCTTGGTGGAGGGGAGTCATCCCCCTTTTTTTTCCTGATCTACGGAGAGTGACTTCTTAATCCTGAGTGGGGTCAGATCTAATCTCCCCACCTGCTGTTACAGTAGTTGCCTTTGAGGTAACCCTGCATTGTTAGTATATTTGTATTTACTCTACCAACTTCATCCCATATTACCAGTCCAGTACACACTACACTTTATTTGGCTCTTGGGGTCCCTTTCTTTGTTTATAAAACTAAACTAGCTGGACTTCAGCACAAGCAGGAAAACAAAACAACGACCCACTGATTCAGGGTTTTCAACACTGATAGGTGTGAAGGAGCGGAGAAGGAAGGGAATGACCATTCACACAACTTCAGGACCTCCTCGGCAGAAACCAAAGAAGACATCTGAAATTCTACTTCCCAAGTTTTTTAAAGCAGACCTGAACTCAGAATGTCCTATCTGCTCTAAAAGATACACAACAGCAAATAACAAGTAATGAGGATGCTAACCAGGCAATCCAAAAGTTAAAATCACTTTTACTTTTCTTGCTGATAAATGATCATTCCCCAGTTTACCTGACTCTTATTTGGTACGTTGCCACACAAAGGAGGTTGCAGTGCATGCTGGGCTGTTCTTTTTTGCTTCTGTACATTAGTTTAGTCTGAGGGGAAATAAAGAAGCAAAAACAGACAACCCAGCATGCCCTGCAACTTCCTTTTTGCGGCAACGCACCAAATAAAAGTCAGGTAAACTGGGGAATGATCATTTATAAACAAGAAAAGTAATATAGATTTTAACTTTTGAATTGCCTGGTTAGCATGCTTATTACTTGTTTACCAGATAAAAATAAAGAATTGATTTTTGATTTTATGCCTGACAGTTACACTTTAAACAAAAAACAAGTCTTTGTTACAGCTGATACAAATCCTAAATTAAACCTGCTCTGTTTTTACTTCTTGATTCATGGAAGCAGACATATTGTTAACCTCATGTGCTTTCAAATGGGCTGATCTGCCGTCTCTGCCATAGGCAGTCATGTGACACAGGGGGGAGATCAGATTACAACTAGTGATTAGACACAAATGAGGGGGAATTAGACAGGCTAAACTCTCTAAATACATACAGGGTGCATGTCCGTATGTTTACCTTTTGACCGATGCAAGAGTTCAGGTCCACTTTAATTTATTTTTTAATCTACAATTACCAGCATCAGCGTAGGACAGAGCTCTACTCAGGACTAATCAAACTTGAGAGCTAATAATGAATTAACCGAGAGCCTGATTAATTAATCAAGGTGTCAATTAATTAATCATTCACTCCCGAAACTGATTAACACAGCAGAATGTTCCGATTTAGCCTTTGCTAATTACATCGCCTGTAAATCACAAATCTACGATAAAGTCACGCCAGACCTTCAGCTCCATCAGAGACGGAGCAACATACTTGCAGAAAATACAGATAAAACACAGAAACCACAAAAAAAAAAGAAAACGCTTAATAAATCACATAGTAATACAAACACAGGGAAAAAAGACACATAAAAATCAATTATACAAAAAAAACCAAAAAACACAAACAGAAAATTAAAAAAAGTGCAGAAAAAGCGCAACCACAGAAAGATCTATTCCCTCCTAATCAGCATCGGGCAATACGGAGCGGCAGGTTCAAATAGGTACATAGCCCTGAATGTGGAATTTTTAATTGTGTGGGGGGAGGATCCCCTCATCCATCTCCACTGATCCAGCACTGGGACCCACAAAACCTTACCAACAAGGGCTAGTCAAGCGGTACACAACAGGGTCCCACTCCCATCCATGAATGAGCAGGGCCACACTGCATAGGCACAGGTCACCTTGCACCTGCACCAACCCAAGCAGCTCTAAGCTACTGTGCATGCGTCTTGCGCCTGTGCAATGTGGCTACACTCGTTCACAGGAACAGGAACATGGCCAAGAACTTCCAGGAGGCCCCAGCACTGAATTGGTGGTCTTGTGGAGGATGCAGGAAGCTTCTGGAGGACCCAGAGGCTCTTCACCCTACTGAGATACGTGTGGGGCTTTTTCTTTTTTTTTTAATTACAGCTTTACTTTAACCACTTGAGGACCGTAAGCTTACACCCCCCCCTAGTGATCAGGCTATTTTTTACAATGTAGGCCACAGCAGCTTTAGGGCCTCACTGCAGGGTTGTACAACTAAGCACATAAGTGACCCCCCCTTTCTGCCCACCAACAGAGCTTTCTGTTGGTGGGCTCTGATCCCTGCCTGCATGTTTGCTTATTTATTTATTTTTAATTGTGGTTTTTGTTTAATAAATGTGTTCATTTTTTATCTATTTTTTTATTTTATACTTAGCCCTCCCTCCCCTCCCAGTCAGTCACCACAATCGGCTGTCATAGGCATCCCTCCTGTGCCTCCCCAGGAGACAGCCAAGCGACAGGGCTGTCCCCAGTGCTGTACAATGTAAATAGATGGTGGTTTCGCTTCTAACAGTCTCCTAGTGGCGATCGCCCCTGGGAGACTGATGACGGAGCCGAGCTCCGTCATTCAAGCAGAGATGAGTACGCATCGGCGCGCGCAATCTTCTGCAAAACCCCACCCAGGACTTCATGCCAATTGGCCCTGGGGCTGCTGCCGGGTCCATGCCAATTGGCGTGGAGCAGTCCTTAAGTGGTTAAGGAAACTATAATCCAAAATAAGAGACTTTTACAAATGCAGCTGAAAGACAGAGTCTGGTGTTCCTGTGGAACTTTCCAATTGGTGGACTTTTCTAGCACTCGGCATGGACATTAGAGTGGTGTCCACTGATGCACGTCTAAACACAGTGAGAGTCAAACCTACATGTGACACAAGTTGCTCTTATACTCTTATACACACAATGTGTCATATGCCGAGACACATATGGTTACAAAATCTGCCATTCCATTGCAATAAATTGGACGGATGATCGGAGGTTGAATTGCACAGTTCAGCAATCTATGGAAACGAGGCCTTAAAGGCTCCCGACTTAATCTTTCATACTTTTTGGATGTTCTTTGGATCCAGATCCTCATCTTATGTTGGCGAGACCAGAAATTGATAGGATGAGCTACTAAGAGATGACCGAGGCCCTCATAGTCACACGTGTGCAGAATGGTTGAGGCACATATTACTTATTGATTGGGGTGACAAATAAAGGAATTTATGCAGAACAACATAATCAAAGGTCAAACAAATATAATAATGATCTCTGCTCCACCTTCACCGTATAATTGCTGTCTATAATGAACAAGACAAATAAGCCTGTAACAGCAATTTCCTGAGAGATATTAATTAAGAGTAAAATGCGTACCCAGGTTAATGGAAAGAGACAATCTCCCTTTCTGTAGCTCCAGCGTTATATAATCCCCGCGTTGTCCTTCTCCGTGAAATAAGACTCCATCACTCTGCATGCTCTTGAACTTCAGGGAGATGACATCTTTATAGGTGGTCATCAGTTTCTGATTGAACCTGTAGAGGAGGGAGCTCCTGCCATCAAAGTCCGCCACGTCCGATTCTAGATTAGGAGACAAACAAAGAGGCCATTGAGAATCAGTCGCGTAAGTAAACAAGCAAGGTCAATGATAATGCTTCTCGCTGTTGGCGTCAACACGAGTGCTATCATAATGGACAATACTGGGACAACATTGTCTTCT
Organism: Hyperolius riggenbachi; assembly: GCF_040937935.1. Classification (NCBI taxonomy): domain Eukaryota; kingdom Metazoa; phylum Chordata; class Amphibia; order Anura; family Hyperoliidae; genus Hyperolius; species Hyperolius riggenbachi. Next base: position 308,266,059 of record NC_090652.1, read on the forward strand.
TTCAAGGAGCTGAATCCCCCAGGTGATTATCTTAAAGAATGACATGCTGAAATTACACCAGGCGTCCTTGCCCGATACGTTTACCGTTGGCTCAATGCAGATACGGTGAAGGAGATGGCTTCATGTTCTAAATAAATCACTCTATTTTCAGCCTAGGGAGTCTAAAATGCTGAAAACATTTTCCGGTTCAGCCGTATGTTTACTGTCTATAGTACAAAATGAAGTAGGTGGCTTTAAAGCGATAAATTGGGCCCCAGCACTCAACAAAACTGGCAATATTGACAATATAGCACGAATATTGAGAATATTGCAGTGGATAATGGCAGAGGGACTACGGTCAACATTGCTACTAGGTACAGAAGGTCAGTGAGACTCTTCAGCCAAGTTAACAGAAATCCTACGTAGCTTGGTATTGGGCCAATCAAGTGTGCGATCTGTCAATTCTGATTGGCCCTATTGCAAACTATTGCATGCAAATTGAACCCATTAATATGTTATTGCCCATATCTAGTTGTAGGGTGGTTCCAGAAACAATTGTGAAGCTGAAGACAATGAAAACCAAGCAGCAATCTGAAGGGTTAAGGCCAGGGGATATGGCAGGTGGAAACTACTATAATCTGTGATCAGAAATTAAAACCCTTGTTCAGGCTTGTGTTTAATTCATGTATAATGGGCTCAATCCAATTCATGCCTAAGGTTTCTACAAGGTGATATTTTCACATTATATATAAATTACCTTTTAGGTCACCAGCAAGCAAGAAAATACTCAGATATGTCTCAGATAAGTACAGTAATTATGGTATTTTTTGGACTATAAGACACTCAGGACTGTAAAACACACCAAGGTTTAGAGGGAAAAACCAGGGGAAAAAATATACTAAACCGAGTGCGGTGCATCAATCGTCCAGGAGCGTCTTGTATATGTTCTCCCCCCCCCCCCCCCCAATTATTATATCCTCCTCCTGTCCCCCCCTGGTGTCCTCCTCTTGTCCCCCTAGTGTCCTCCTCTTGTCCTTCCTTGAATCTACCTCCTGTGCCCCTTATGTCCTCCTCTTTTCCCCTAGTATCCTTTGTATTTCCCATGTGTTTTTCTCCTGTCCTTCAGTGCCCCCTTTGTGTAGTACTCCTGTCCCCTTTGTGTCCTCCCCCTGTCCCCCTTGTGTCCTCATCCTGTCTCCCAGTGTCCTTTGTGCCCCCCTTGTGTCCTTCTATTGTCTCCCTTGTGTCCTCCTCCCGTCCCCAGTGTCCTGTGTGCCCCTCTTGTGTCCTCCTCCCATCCCCAGTATCCTTTGTGCCCCCCTTGTGTCCTCCTCCTTTCCCCCAGTGTCCTGTGTGCTCCCTTTGTGTCCTCCTCCTGCCCCTAGTGTCCCCCTTTGTGTCCTCCTATTGTCTCCCTTGTGTCCTCCTCCTGTCCCCCAGTGTCCTGTGTGCCCCCCTTGTGTCCTCCTCCTGTCCCCCAGTGTCCTGTGTGCCTCCCTTGTGTCCTCCTCCTGTCCCCCAGTGTCCTTTGTGCCCCTCTTGTGTCCTCCTCCCATCCCCAGTATCCTTTGTGCCCCCCTTGTGTCCTCCTCCTGTCCCCCAGTGTCCTGTGTGCTCCCTTTGTGTCCTCCTCCTGCCCCTAGTGTCCCCCTTTGTGTCCTCCTATTGTCTCCCTTGTGTCCTCTTCCTGTCCCCCAGGGTCCTGTGTGCTCCCCCTCCCCCTTGTTTCCTCCTCATGTTCTTCAGTGATTGGCTCACAGTGATTATCTGGTAAGGTGGCAATGAAACAAAGCTCAGCTGTCACATGTGCAGGGTACCATAATACGCAGAGCTGGACAATAAATAAGGTTACAGACAATTAAAAAGAGTACAGAGAAAAACATGAATACATAATCAGTCATCCAGGAAAATATTTAGATGGGAGGTGTTGAATCTCTTCCCTCCTCCCCTCTGCCTAATTTGCCTATGCCTAGCCCAGCACAGGAGAGCTAAAGCTCCATACACAGGCTAGATGAAACTTGGACGAGATTTCAGCCTGCATACAGCAGCCCCTGACTCCCCCCTTGGCCACACAGCCAGCAATCCACCAAGCATTGGCTAAAAGCATTGTTCTCCCCACTCATCCGGCTCCTGCATGACATCCCGCGCTGCTCTGTACCCCCTCAACCCCCTCAGGAACAGAACAAGCGCCTGAACAGTGTATTCCCTGCAATGCTCTCTGATCTACTGGCTATCAGTCACCGCCAGGTAACATTCCTCATTCATACATAAGTGTGTATGTGTCTTCAGGTAAGAACTACCTGTACAACAATGAGATTTTTTTTTTCCCAGAGAAGAATTCACACAGTAGCATTTGATGGATTTGATCAAATAATCAACTTCTCTGATTGGGTGGTCACAGTCACATTACCAAGTCTCTGGTCAACTTCCTGTGTGTCTCTGGTCAGCTTCCTGTGTGTCTCTGGTCAGCTTCCTGTATTTCTCTGGTCAGCTTCCTGTGTGTCTCTCTGGTCAGCTTCCTGTGTATCTCTGGTCAGCTTCCTGTGTGTCTCTCTCTGGTCAGCTTCCTGTGTGTCTCTGGTCAGCTTCCTGTGTATCTCTGGTCAGCTTCCTGTGTATCTCTGGTCAGCTTCTTGTGTGTCTCTGGTCAGCTTCCTGTGTTAAACTACAAACTGATCACCAGATCAAATTGGTCACCTGATTCTTCACAAAATCTCTGACAATATATTGCATACCTCACAACTTTTTGAGATAAGAAATACACGCCCCTGCCACACCTCTAACCTAACCGCCACCACACCCCTACCATGCACATCACAAAGAATTCAGAATCAGAAGATGTACTTTGCACTCTTTTGCAGGTAGGCACTTGCCTGTTTTTAAGTAGCGCTGTTCATTTCCTTGCTATGTACTAATTTATTTCGTTTTTGGTCAGTTGCTCCCACTTAACAGCCATGCTTTTGGTGTATATGCAGAGCTTCTGTTTGGGTTCAAGGTGCGTTTGTAGTTTCTGGGGTGCTCAGCGCACCTCTGATTGGAGGCCATTCGGAGGCGGCCTGGTGTTGCGCTGATCCACCTTTTGCGCAATTTTCAATTTTCGATTTTATTAGATTAGCCACCCCCAGGCTATGCATATACATAGGTTAGGATTTAGTTAGTGTTAGGCCCCTCCCATGGAGGATCGACTTCTTCGCAGTGGGACGGACGAGTACTTAATAGGTTGCATGCAAGCTGTTACAGGAAACTAACATCCTCCTCCAGTGGTAGACAGGTCATGTGTATGCTCGGTGTGTATTCGACTCCACAAGTGGGGCTTGCACTCTTTTGCAGGTAGGCACTTGCCTGTTTTTAAGTAGCGCTGTTCATTTCCTTGCTATGTACTAATTTATTTCGTTTTTGGTCAGCTGCTCCCGCTTAACAGCCATGCTTTTAGTGTATATGCAGAGCTTCTGTTTGGGTTCAAGGTGCGTTTGTAGTTTCTGGGGTGCTCAGCGCACCTCTGATTGGAGGCCATTCGGAGGCGGCCTGGTGTTGCGCTGATCCACCTTTTGCGCAATTTTCAATTTTTGATTTTATTAGATTAGCCACACCCAGGCTATGCATATACATAGGTTAGGATTTAGTTAGTGTTAGGCCCCTCCCATGGAGGATCGACTTCTTTGCAGTGGGACGGACGAGTACTTAATAGGTTGCATGCAAGCTGTTACAGGAAACTAACATCCTCCTCCAGTGGTAGACAGGTCATGTGTATGCTCGGTGTGTATTATATCCCACAAGTGGGGCTTGCACTCTTTTGCAGGTAGGCACTTGCCTGTTTTTAAGTAGCGCTGTTCATTTCCTTGCTATGTACTAATTTATTTTGTTTTTGGTCAGCTGCTCCCACTTAACAGCCATGCTTTTGGTGTATATGCAGAGCTTCTGTTTGGGTTCAAGGTGTGTTTGTAGTTTCTGGGGGGGCTCAGCGCATCTCTGATTGGAGGCCATTCGGAGGCGGCCTGGTGTTGCGCTGATCCACCTTTTGCAGAAGATGTACTTTATCATTCAAACCACACTGGTCTTTTCTATCATCATCATAGTTTTTCTTCATGCTAACACTTGAAAATAAAATATAAAATAAATGTATTAATTTAATTGATGTTTGGAGTCAGTTAAACACATTTTTCTGTAGAAACAATACATATATTAACACAGATCTGTACATCAGTCCTGAAAGAGGGAGAAATGAGGAAGAAAGAGGGATAGAGGGGTTGGGTTCCCAAAGAGGGACTGTCCCTCAAAAAGAGGGACAGTTAGGAGTTATGTATTTGATTGTGTCTACTATTAATTATTTATTGTATTTATAAAGCGCCAACATATTACGCAGCGCTGGACATTATTTGAGGTTACAGACAATGTCCATATACATACATAGCTTTAAGTATGTGTTTTATTAAGACGCATCCGATCACTAATATTATGTTAGTTTGGTGTTCCTTTTCAGCCTCTGTTATTTCTGAGAGCCTCGTCAACATTTCTCTGTGGAATATTGCATTCTCCTCTAGAGATCAGAGTCCTTCTTCTTGAATTAGATGGATGACTTCTCGCTTACTCCTCTCCACAATCAGACAAGTGTGCTATTATCACATCGCAGCAGACAGAATCTCCCAGAGATGACTGCTTTGACAAGCTCCTCAGAAACACCTGCCTCAGCCTCTGATGTGTGGAGCACTCAGGGAAAATGTCACAGAACGAGCCTGGACAGAAAACAGAAGGCACTGCCTCCGAGTCCTCAGTCATCTGTGAGACGTGTCCTCCTGGATAATTGAGCAATGCTTCTAAGGAAAAGAAAAACAATTAGAGAGAACTCGGTAGAACGTTTTAAATCCAGGACACAACAAACCTTACTGTCCCTGGAGGAAGCGCCTTAAAAATTACAGAGAGGGAAAACAAACAAACACTTAGCCACCTGCCTTCTACACGCCATACTGAGGAGAAGCAGAATTCATTAGCGCGCTTGTTGTTCACACATAGAAGAAGATGAAAATACTCTGGGGTTGTTCTATTTTTAGGGTTCATATCTGGCTGTCTCTGGAGTTTCTCATTTCATTTCAATTTCACGTTGGTTGCCTCACCTGGTTCCACAGGAGAATAAGTGATCTATTTATAAAGGGTCAACATTTCATTCACTTATCAGTCGTCCTTGATTTCCCACATATCCATGGGTATGACAAAAAAATTACCGTAAAAAGAAAATAAAAAAAATACAATAAAAAAATATGATTATACACACACATATATAAAAGTTTTTGGGAGGTGTTTTAAAATGCTGTAAACAAAGAATGCTTTCAAAAATGAAAGTGTTGATCGCATATTTTCATCAATCAACAAAATGCAGTAAATTAACAAAAGAGAAGTCTAAATCAAATCAATATTTGGTGTGACCACCGACCAGACCACCCTTTGCTTTCAAAACCACATCAATTCTTCTAGGTACACTTGCACACACAGTTTATGAAGGAACTTGGCTGGTAGGTTGTTCCAAACAGCTTGGAGAATTAACCACAGATCTTCTGTGGATGTAGGCTTCCTCACATCCTTCTGTCTCTTCATGTAATCTCAGACACACTTGATGATGATGATGAGATCAGGGTTCTCTAGGGGCTATACCATCACTTCCAGGACTTCTTTATGCTCAAGTTCTTAATGACTTTGGCTGTATGTTTTGGGTAGTTGTCCTGCTGCAGTATACATTTGGGACAATCATACACCTCCCTGATGGTATTGCATGATGGATAAGTATATGTCTATATTTCTCAGCTTTGAGAACATCGTTACTCTTGATCTGATAATGACCAAATCCTGATAATGACTCCATTTGCAGAAATGCAGCCTTAAATGTCCAAGGAACCTCCACCATGCTTCATTGTTGCCTGCAGAACCTCATTATAAATCTCCTTATTCATAAAACAAATTCTTGTCAGTATTAACTCACCCATCCATCCCCTGGAACTGGCATCTCTGACGTATGCAGGATTCATGTCACGTGAACATTCATGTGTGCCTGTATCTTTTGCGTGGCACACAAGTATACGCATGTGCCTGCTGACGAGTAATCGCAGTGGTGCCCCTACCTGCTCTAATTATAACTCGGGTCACTAATCGATTTACCCATTAGTAGCTTCAGTAGAGTTATCTTATTTGAGATAACTGAACTGCTTTTGACCTCAGTCTTTAAAACTCATTGTGCTGCAAATTCCTAGAATGCTTTGATCTCTCTCTGCATAAGAAAATATAAGAACTGAAAGAAGTCATAAATACACATTACAGAAGTACTAATTATTAGCAGGGAAATGTAACAAATGAATTGGCCCGGAGCACTTGCAAAAATCCAGTCACCATCAGGGTCCCCAAACCCCTCTGTGTGAGAAGCTCCCTCTACACCAGATCTTGCAGAACTTCATATATCACCTTCTTTCATTGACAGGACAGGTCCTCCTCACTCCTCTTTAGTGTCGCTGCACCATGCAGCCTATCATCTTGGGGCTCCCGCCACTGCATGTCACATGACATACACCAGGAGCTGCAGGTAATGAGCTGCATGGCATATAGAAAAAACAAGGCAAGCTTGGGCTCCATGTGTCATCAAGGAATACAAAACTTTATTAAATACAAAACTGACAGGTTCTCCTCAGGAACCATACTCAGCCGCTGATCATTGCCAACAATACACAAAGTTTAAAAACAAGAGCATAGCAGATTGCTTTATAAACCAGCTGTTAACAATTATATCTGCTTCAATTGCAATGCGTGTATGGCGCAACATCAAACATACATGCACCATTCGCCCGCGCATCCACCTCCAATTGCACCGTGCCTAATAGCGTATTTTTAGTGTTGGGGGGCCCCCTTTCCAAACATAAACCGGCAGGAATCCGAGCTCAATTCACTTATTGAATATTGATAATGATGACAGTCTCATCCTTTTTATGCATCATATGCAGTTTTGCAACATGTTGTGACATGGGGAGATCTCACCAACACTGACGCTGACAACCTCCGTTTTACCCCGACATTGCCGCTCCACAGGGGTCTAGCTGATCCCAGAAGTCCCATCACACCTGCTCTAACATGGCAGGGGATCTCCTAGTGGAAGTTCACTGGCAGCGGGGAAGGAGTACATCGGGCTTGGAGTGATGGCGGACACACGCTGCTGAGAAGCAAACAGCTGAGCAAAGCTCCGCCCACCGATGCGTTTCGAACCACCCAGGTTCTTTCTCAAGGTGTGGCCAGCTCTAGACGTGTCATCCTTTTCACTGCCCACATCATGCCCATCCTCCAGTAAGCATCGAGGGAAAAACAAAGGCAGGACAAGGAGAGAGGGGAGGGGGGAAGAAGAAGACGAGCTGTGCATGCTGGCCAATCCCCAAGCATCCCGTGGTCTGCATCTCCACGATCAGGCAGCACTGGGAGGCCTTATGCATTGCAAGAGCCTGGAGCAGCAGCACAGTCCAGCTGGAAGAGTTCAGAGCAACACATGCCACAGCTACTATGATCCCAATTCTTTAATTAAATTCCACATTCAGAATTCTCTCCAGGTACCATCCATGTTCTGTCAAATAACGGCATTCCTCATAAATTCCAAAGATCAAACAACCTGAGGACACACTTCACAATGTTAGCGTTACAAGTCCCATATGGTTTCATCCATCCCAGCAGGCACAGGGGAAGTTCAGAATATCTTTTCGGGCAAACTTTCTATATACTAAAGATGGGTTTTTGTTATCAGTCCTCCTCATCATGGAATGGCACGGCTTCAGGCACGGTGCACATAGATCGTTCACTGCGGAACCAGGCACTCTCATACTTCCATGTCAAGAACAATATAGCTCAAGAGAGCAATTATTTGCCTACATTTGTCCCATAAATATGAAACTTAAAAATGAAACTTCAGGGTATGCCACCGGATCAACCATACCTTGCTACTTTTAAGAAAGGTGAGAGGTCCAGTCTGGCATTAAAACCATTGGGGCTCACTGTATCAAGTTTAAATATCCACATTGATTCCTTACAAAGTAAAATATCATCAAAATCACCTCTACGGCTTGAAATATTAAGCTTGTATATTCCTTTAACAGTCGTTCCCCTAAGGCTATTGCCATGGACCTCTCTATAATGTTCTGCAATGTTGGTCTGACCCTTCCCCCCCCACAATGATGGCAAAGTGCTCCAATACCCGTTCTTTTAAGGCCCTTTTTGTTTTGCCTATGTATCTAAGGTGACAGGGGCACTCAATCATATATACCACCTTTTCACTATCACAATTTATGAAAGATTTTATGTCATACATAGTGATACCTCGTCTATCCGGGAAATTCCTAGTTCTATCAATGAACGGGCACAATTTGCACTTGCCGCACCTAAACATACCGTTAGGTACGCATTCTTGTAACCATGTGTTGGGTTTAACCTGTATTTCACTATGGACTAGGCGGTCCCTGAGATTGGGGGCCCTCCTCGCCGTAAGCAGAGGACGAGGGCCCACAACCTCAGACACCTCCCTTGACGATGTCAGCACTGGCCAATATTTTGTCAAAAGGCCCTGCAATCGCTCCCAGTGGGCCCCATATCTGGTAATAATACGTATATTTCCCTGGTCATCTGATTGATTTTTCTCTTTAGGGGCTAATAACCTTTCGCGATCCAGGGACCAGGCCCTCCTCAATGCCCTCCGCAACACCGAATGGGAATAGCCACGCGCCCGAAAACGCTCATACATCGCGCGCGATTCCTTCCGAAAATCATCGTCACATGAGCAGTTCCTCCGCACACGGAGGAACTGTCCGTATGGAATCCCACGTTTTAAAGGTTGGGGGTGATGACTATCGGCATGCAAAATAGTATTGCCAGCCGTGCTTTTGCGGAAGGAAGAGGATACCACCTTTTCTCCCTCAATTCTTAGCATTAAGTCCAAAAACGAGATTTCCTGTCCAAAAGTGTACGTGAGCCGTATGTTTTTCCCGTTGTCGTTCAATTTCTCAATAAACATTTTTAACTCATCGGTCGTTCCACTCCACACCATCAATACGTCGTCTATATAACGAATCCAGAGGGCGACGTGTGCCCCGTACTCCGGGACCGGGAAAACATCCTTGCGTTCCCATAGTCCCAGGTGCAAACAAGCATACGCCGGGGCACATGCCGCCCCCATAGACGTACCGCGGATCTGTCGAAAAAAACGGCCCCGAAAAACGAAACAGTTGAGATGCAAAATCAGCTCCATAGACTCCACAAGGAAGGCATTGTGTAGATCAGCCCCTGGATAGCGCTCATTAAGGAAAAAGGACATTGCCCGGAGCCCCTCCACGTGTGGGATCGAAGTGTATAAGGATTCAACATCGATCCCCACGAGGAGGGACCCCGGGGGTGCCAGAAACCCAGCCAACACTCCCAGCACATCGCGAGTATCCTGCACATACGAAGGGAGCGATTGGACCAATGGTTTCAGCTTTCGATCAATCAATTGTCCTAGCCTTTGTGTGGGGCTACCAACAGCCGAAACTATTGGTCGCCCAGGTGGCTTGATTAAAGATTTATGCAATTTTGGAAGAGTGTACAACGTAGGCACATTGTACGTAACCACCTCCAAATAGTCATATTCCTGTTTAGTAATGACCTCTCGATATAACCCCTCGTCCAACAACTCGTTAACACGTTCAGCAATCACTGGAAATGGGTTTTTCTCCAATCGTTCATATGTCTCCCGATCATTTAACTGGCGCATAATTTCTTCCACATAGGCCTCCTCATCTTGGAGGACTACATTGCCTCCCTTGTCACTCGGCTTGATAATTATCCCCTGAGCTTTGGCTAATTCTTCCAAGGCCATAAATTCCTCACCGGATAGATTAAGTTCAGAGCCATGGGGATCCAAATTTAATGCCCATAACTCCCTTTCAATAATTTCCATGAACACTTTTACATTGCGATTCTGTGAAATAGGGGGCATGAAAGAGGACTTCAGTCGCAGGGATGAGGGAGCAGGTTCCTCATGTTCACTAAGGGAGGAAGCTGAACCCTCCTCTATAAGGATATGGGGAGGAGGGGACTCCTGTTCGAATTCGGGGTGGAATGCAGACATATCACAAGACAAGGCAGAATCATCAGCTGTTAGGGAATCATGCCGAGTGACAAGGGAGCATTTCTGTACTGGTTCACCAATATTTTCAATATCGTACAGCGACTCCAAGGCAATTAGAGCTTCCCTTTCTGTAGGGGTTAACCCTACATATACTTCCTGATGAACTGCTGGTCGAGAATCATTCCCAAAGGATAGCCTTAAAAGGATCTTACGCAAAAACAATTGGATATCTCTATAAATCTCAAAGATATCCCCAGATACAGTGGGAGAAAAAGACAAACCCTTACTCAATACTGATATGTGTCTTTCCTGTAGATCAAACTTGGACAGATTGACCACATTATTCTGTTCCTGTTTCACATCTATATTTTGTTTTTCCTGATGCTCCCACTCCGTGTCACAGGTCCCATCCCCTGATCGTCGCTCTCCTCGCCTTCCTGATTTGCACCTCTTTCTCCTCGACCCCTGCCTTCCCAACCCCTCCCCCTCCCCCCTCTCCCTCGACCCCTTCCACCTCGTCCCCTTCGCCTGCCCTTTCGTGGATCTAAAAAAGTAACTGATTTTTTGCTGACAGCAGAACCCCCAGAGGCTTCTGTGTCTATGCTAGACATTTCTGTATTATCCTGTCCTTCCGCTCCTGAACCTCCTTTTCTCTTAGCCTTGCGCTGCTCCAACTTAACAAGTGGGTTGAGTGCCTCATCTGAATCCCATCTTATCAAATCTTTTTGAAATTTCTGCTGTTTTTGTTTTTTTGTTGTGGCCTGAATCTTTTCTATTTGTCCCTTTAGACTTTCATTGAGGGTCTTAAAATCAGGGTGAGAGCTGAAATCGTCTAGCGCAACCGCGCTTTTCATGACCTCAGCTGTCACCTCTTTCAATTGTTCCCTCTCCTCCTCAGCCATCATCTTCAAAATATCTATACCCCTTTCAAAAGATTTTTGTTTCCATTTTTCCACAAATCTGGACGTAAGAAGGTTGCCCGCCGGAATGATCCTCTCAAGCAGCCCATCTGGGATAACCCCAGCTTTCTCATAAGATTCCAATAAAGACGAGTTCCATTTTCGCTTCAATTGTTTTATAAGTAATGATTTGTGGGTGGAGAATAATTCTTTCAATTCAGACGGATCGTCATCCTCATTAGCAGGCACAAAGCTAGCCCTTATTTCCTCCTCCAAATCATCACTGATTAGATATGCCATGACGTTTGGGGCTAGAAAAAGGACAAAACATCAATTTAAAACCACTTTAATACTGTATAGCATACAACCAATTAGTAGTTCAATTGAGGAAGGATTTCCCAATTCAGGGATTAACCTTTATGCACCTGGGTTCTAAACCCTCATTACTTATTAAATTCCTCTAAAAAATGAATGCTTGAATACGTGCATGCCTCCATCAGTTAAGCCATTGTACCTATTGCTCCTCAATTGAAGCGTGACACAGCCCTCAATTAGACATATAGAAAAAACAAGGCAAGCTTGGGCTCCATGTGTCATCAAGGAATACAAAATGAGCTGCATGGCATGGCTACACTAAAGAGGCATGAGGAGGACCTGTCTTCGCTGGAATGATGTAATGTATTAAGCTCTGCCACTGCTACTCAGCATCCCAGGACTGATTAGCCCACCCCTTTCCCCATAACAGTGGAAAATATGGGGGCTATTCTTACACCCTGCATTGGGTCACTAAAATCTTGACATCTCTGACATGGATCATTTACCAACCACTGGACTCTAGCTCAATGAAGACAAATTCAAATATTAATAGAATTCTATTGCACTCACAACACGTTTCGTGGGTGCATACCCACTTCCTCAGGCTAAATAGCAGTGCCTAATAGAGTCACAAATAAAGTGCCTCTCATTATTTCAGTATGGCTTAGACATTCTCGGACTCTTCTACCGCATGGGCTCTGTCTGCTGCATTCCTGGTCCTTTTTTTATACTTTCTACGTTTTTACGCACAATAAACGAGCAACTTCTTCAGTTCTAAACACGCTACTTTACTCGAAACACCAAAATCCCGTCCTGATGGCGGATGATAACTGGAAACGGTAATAGCCGTGGTCCATCTGATGGAAGCGACAGGAGAAGCCACTTGTGGGCCATCACCACCGGCACTCACAAGGAAACATATGCTGCCCACTCGTAAGGTAGGAGCGTAGAGACATGAAGAGCGGGCTTTGGCTGCCTCCTTTTCTCGATTGATTTCGCCAGCTGTTAGAAGTTCTTTATGCTTCTGTAATATAATTTTACAAACAGCGGCACAAAGCTCACCCACACCTTATGGTTTTTTATTGCATGTTTATATTATCTTGCTTTAGTCCAATAAATAAGACTACTTCTGTTGTTTTTTACTTAATCCCTGCACAGCATCTTCATATATTTTATTTACGGTTGTCTCTCTAATATGTTGCCAGCCTCTGATGTTCAGAAAATGTAAAGAGGACCAACCATGCTTATGTATTCACCACAGAATCTGTACTTGCACACTTTGTGAATGTTTAAAACAGCAGAGAAAGCCACACTATCGCAGATAAATACTTGTTCTACTTACCAGGGGTGCTCATCGTGAGGTAACTCGTAATCACGAGCCGTTTCTTGCGATCACCGGGTCGTAATCGGCATTAGTGATTGGCTCTCGATCACGAATGCCGATCACGAATTCACTCGTGGTTGCACTTGTTACCCGACTAGTGATTACGAGTTACTCCTGATCACTAGTCGGTATTCGTGGTTAAAAACCCGCCAACTTTATCGGGTTATAGCCGAAAGCCCCATTTCATACCAGAAACACCAAATTTGCCAGATATGTTAAAAGGAACAGTGAGAACAAAAGGAAAAACATTTTTTTCAAAAACACCTTACAGTTTTTGAGAAAATCGATTTTAAAGTTTTGAAGGAAAAAAGTATACATGTAAAAGTGTTAAATGACAGTTAATGTATTCACCGCATTTGAATAATTTTGTCCTTTGAAACTCGATTTTCTCAAAAATTATAAGGTCTTTTTGAAACAAAATTGTTTCCTCTTGTTCCCACTGTTCTTCTTAACATGTCTGACAAATTTGGTGTTTCTGGCATGTAAGGGGGCTTTGGTATTAACCACAAAAGTCGGCGGGTTTTGGCAGGTTTTCAATCATGAATACTTTTTTCCTTTGAAACTTTAAAATCGAGTTTCTCAAAAACTATAAGGTGTTTTTGAAAAAAAGGGGGCTTTGCTATTAACCGTTAAAGTCGGCGGGTTTTTAATCACGAAAACCACTCGTGACTACATGCGGTTATTCAACTCAAAATCACACTCGAGTCGGATATCCCTTTCTACTCATGTTCAAGTTAATTCGTAAGTGGGCGGAGTCAAATTTGTGATCACTCAAATTCATGATTGGGGGTATCTAAACACCTCTGCTACTTACAGAGCATATGTAGTGTATTATACTGATATATATATATATATATATATATATATATATATATATATATATATATATATATATATATATATATATATATATATATATATATATATATAGTCCAGGGGGAGTCAAGAGCTCACACAAGAGTGTCCACAAGTATGCTTGCTACTGAGGCAGCCAATCCCTCTGGGTCATATAAGAAACAAGAGAGGAGTTGTAGCACACAGCTTTTTATTTGAGCACATATACAGGCAGACGTTTCAGTTGACCACAACCTTTTTGCATGGAGTTTGTATGTTCTCGCCGTGTCTGTGTGGGTTTCCTCCGGGCACACCGGTTTCCTCACACATCCCAAAAACATACAGATAAGTGAATTGCCTTCCCCCTAAAATTGTCCCTAGACTATAATACATGCACTACACGATACATGCATAAACATGGGACTATGGTAGGGATTAGATTGTGAGCCCCTCTGAGGGACAGTTAGTGACAAGACAATATACTCTGTACAGTGCTGCGTAATATGTCGCCGCTATAATAAATATATATATATTTTATTTTTTTTCTTGGTGCTGAGCTTTATTTGCTGTAGCACATCGTATTTGCTGTAGTAAAATTACTGCCTGAGGCAATTTCTTCAAACTTCCGATGAAGTTCTAAACTTTAAATCAAGTGTCTCAGCTACAAAAGAACAAAAACACAATCTATCATATAGCAGGTCCTAAATGTGATGCCATCTGCAGATAATACTTTCACACAAATGGAGCCATTTGCTTTGCGATTGTAGGTAAGCGAGTGATATAATGTAATGTAGATTCTAAACATAATGCGTCAGTTTGATGAAGGTCACAGTAGATAAAAAAAAGAGAGATTTTGGCATAAATTTCACATTTCACGTTCATATCAGTTCAGGCAATCGCAGGCAGTAGCGAAAGACGAGATGGCGTATCTGCCACATCTACAGATGGAGAAGATATGATTCGAATGACTCATATTCCCCACACTGCCAATGTCTGTTCCGGCAGCAGTGCAGCATGATAGAGACTACTTCTTAAAATCTCTCTTTCTGGGAATATCTGTTCATCCTTTGCCTTTCCACTGCAAAGACGTTTACTTGTCACAACACAGCGCCGTAAGGTGAAGCAAAAGAAAACAACAAAAAACTGGTACAATATCTACAAACAACCCATAAATATATATGTATTATATTTCAAATCTCTTTATAGTACACTCTGATATACTAAACCTCTGGCTATAGTAAACTCAGTCCCGAGGTCCGAAGAACTCTGATATAGTAAACTTCTGATATCGTAAACTACTTGGCCTGGTCTCTTGGAGTTTACTATAAAGGGATTATACTATCCATCTATCTATCTATCTATCTATCTATCTATCTATCTATCTATCTATCTATCTATCTATCTCTCTCTCTCTCTCTCTCTCTCTATCTATCTATCTATCTATCTATCTATCTATCTATCTACTGTATATACTCTAGTATAAGCAGGGATGGTCGTAGTCAGCCAACTTCGCTACGCTGGAACTACGCGTAGTTTTACGCAATTACACTTCACCAAACTACGGCTTTGAAATCAAATATTCGCTTCGTATGCATTTTGTAGACTACGCGTTAAAATACGCAATTACGCGTAGTGCGAAGCGTAGTGTATGCTTATGCCTGTATGCAGAAAATGTTACGCATGAATTTATCTTTAAATGCTTATACCAGGAACTCTTCTATGCGTACATTCCCCTTTCCAATTCGTAAATTTGTAAGCATACAATCGCACGCAGAAAATTAGACGCGAGTAACGCATTCGTAGTTCACTACGCAATGCACATGTTAACTACGCATAGTGGATGTAAGCTACGCGTATCAGTACTTCGCTACGCGTACATTCGTAAGCGTAGTTTTGAAACTTTACCTTCCTACAAACTATGAGGCGTAGATGCGAACTACGATGCGTGAATTTGCACTGGCGTAGTTTCTGCTCATACCCTGAGTATAAGTCTAAAAATTGAGGTCTGATTCACTTCATAGAAGTATAGGGGTTGACTTATACACAAACCACTGAGCACACTGAGTAATGTGTGCACTAATAGTGACATTCCCATTTGCAGCAATTTACCCAGTGAGGGGACACTTTCTTGATAAAGGGAATGCCAAGAAATCAACAAGGAAAGGGGCAGGGGGGAAGTACTGGGCTGCCTAAAAGGGAGTGGATAATTGCAGCACTTTGGGGCCTGGAGGAGGTATTGGCTGCACTTAAGGGACAGGAGGGGTTAATGGCTGCAATTCTGTATGCAGTGCAGTCATTAACCCCTCCTGAGCCCCAAGTGCAGCCATTACCTTTGCTGGGTAGACGTATACCTGAGTCTATAAAAAAATTCCAGCTTAAGAGGGTTGAATATTGGAGTCGACTTACTGTATACACATGGTCGACTTTTATTTGAGTATATACAGACGGTATCTATCTATCTATATTCCCAACAACAATAAGGACCAAGGCTGAAATCAGGCTGATACCGAATAATGCAACAACTAAAGAACAAAACTGTCCTGATTTACATATGTGCAGCTACATTGACTCGCCGTGCCAATCCCACCACTGAGACCACAAACATCTACACAACGAGCTAGTCCTCCCACAAGCTGCCAATAAATATTTATACCTAAGATAGATCCAGTTATTTGTCTGCCCCGCACACAACAAAAATCAAAATAAAAATATTTAATTCTCACAGAGTCTTATCTGCATCGCTTACAAGCCTGGCAACGGAGTGTAAAGAAATTCTAGACGAAAATGGCACACGCAAAGGCATTGGGAACTTCCAGAGAAGCCACAAAAATATTCAATAAATAGATAAATAGGAATCTGGCTGTGTCCATCTTCTGCTTTCCTTTTATCTAGTGGAAGGAAGATGGAAACTAATATATACCGTAGTTTTCAGAGTACGAGATGCCTTGGAATGTAAGACACACCTAGGTTTAGAGGGCAAAGACCAAGGGAATATATACAGTGGAAGAAATAATTATTTGACCCCTCACTGATTTTGTAAGTTTGTCCAATGACAAAGAAATGAAAAGTCTCAGAACAGTATCATTTCAATGGTAGGTTTATTTTAACAGTGGCAGATAGCACATCAAAAGGAAAGTCGAAAAAATAACCTTAAATAAAAGATAGCAACTGATTTGCATTTCATTGAGTGAAATAAGTTTTTGAACCCTCTAACAATAAAAGACTTAATACTTAGTGGAAAAACCCTTGTTTGCAAGCACAGAGCAGGTCAAACGTTTCTTGTAATTGATGACCAAGTTTGCACACATTTTAGGAGGAATGTTGGTCCACTCCTCTTTGCAGATCATCTCTAAATCCCTAAGGTTTCGAGGCTGTCTCTGTGCAACTCTGAGCTTGAGCTCCCTTTACAGGTTTTCTATTGGATTAAGGTCCGGAGACTGACTAGGCCACTCCATGACCTTAATGTGCTTCTTCTTGAGCCACTCCTTTGTTGCCTTTGCTGTATGTTTTGGGTCATTGTCGTGCTGGAACACCCATCCACGACCCATTTTCAGTTTCCTGGCAGAGGGAAGAAGGTTGTCGTTCAGGATTTCACGATACATGGCTCCGTCCATTTTCCCGTTAATGCGATTAAGTTGTCCTGTGCCCTTAGCAGAAAAACACCCCCAAAGCAAAATGTTTCCACCCCCATGCTTGACGGTGGGGACGGTGTTTTGGGGGTCATAGGCAGCATTTTTCTTCCTCCAAACACAGCGAGTTGAGTTAATGCCAAAGAGCTCTATTTTGGTCTCATCAGACCACAGCACCTTCTCCCAGTCACTCACAGAATCATTCAGGTGTTCATTGGCAAACTTCAGATGGGCCTGCACATGTGCCTTCTTGAGCAGGGGGACCTTGCGAGCCCTGCAGGATTTTAATCCATTGCGGTGTAATGTGTTTCCAATGGTTTTCTTGGTGACTGTGGTCCCTGCCAATTTGAGGTCATTCACTAACTCCTCCCGTGTAGTTCTAGGATGCTTTTTCACCTTTCTCAGAATCATTGACACCCCACGAGGTGAGATCTTGCGTGGAGCCCCAGAGCGAGGGCGATTGATGGTCATTTTGTGCTCCTTCCATTTTCGAAAATTGCACCAACAGTTGTCACCTTCTCTCCCAGCTTCTTGCTAATGGTTTTGTAGCCCATTCCAGCCTTGTGCAGGTCTACAATTTTGTCTCTGACATCCTTGGACAGCTCTTTGGTCTTTCTCATGTTGGAGAGTTTGGAGTCTGCTTGATTGATTGATTCTGTGGACAGGTGTCTTTTATACAGGTGACAAGTTAAGACAGGTGTCCTTAATGAGGGTGACTAATTGAGTAGAAGTGTCTAACCACTCTGTGGGAGCCAGAACTCTTAATGGTTGGTAGGGGTTCAAAAACTTATTTCACTCAATGAAATGCAAAACAGTTGCTATCTTTTATTTAAGGTTATTTTTTCGATTTTCCTTTTGATGTGCTATCTGCCACTGTTAAAATAAACCTACCATTGAAATTATACTGTTCTGAGACTTTTCATTTCTTTGTCATTGGACAAACTTACAAAATCAGTGAGGGGTCAAATAATTATTTCCTCCACTATATATATATATATATATATATATATATATATATATATATATATATATATATATATATATATATATATATATATACTAAACCTGGTGCATCCATGGTGCAGGAACATCTTGTAGATGTTCTTCCTCAATCATTGTCCTCCTGTGGCCCCATGTGTCCTCCTGTGTCCCCTTCTGTCCCCTTGTGTCCCTCACTGTGTCCTCCTTTGCCCCCTTAGGTCCCCCTGTGGACTCCTCCAGCCCCCCGTGTGTCCTCCCGCTTTCTCCTTGCCAATGACAGTCAATTCAGCACCAGGCCTGGAATTAGGCCAAGGCCATCTAGGCCATGGTCTAGGGCACCACAGGAGCAAGGGCTCCAAAGCAGCAGGCTGAACTTATGCAACATTTGCAAACTTGCAATGCAAGGAGATCAGGTGAGCACCTGACCACAGTACTCTGCTGCCAGCCGCCAGTGCTGCGGCCACCTTGCTCTCTGTGCTTGTTTGCATTGTGGCCGGCGGCTATGGACTTGGGAGACAGAGAGGATGTGAAAGCTTCTGCACTGGAGAAATAAGTAACATGGATGGCTGCTGCGGTGGGAAGGCGAGCTGGCTACCTACACTAAAAGGGGGTGGGAAAAGGAGGGATTAAGGGAATCATCTGGCTACCTATACTAGAGGAAAGAGGGGGAGGGGTCATCTGGCTACCTATACTGATGGAGAGGGGTCATCAGGTTACCTATACTGAAGGGGGGCGGCAGGTGACAGTGGCCTTGGGCGGTAAAGAGTACAAATCCGGCCCTCGTCAGCACAGTCAATAGTATTTTAAAGCTCTTTATTGCATTAAAATGATGTTTTGCTGTAACAGCAGCAGCCCCGCTGTTTCGGTCAGACAGACCTTTATCAAGCAATTCAGATGTGTAAAGATCTGTCTGACCAAAGCAGTGCGGCTGTCTGTGTTACAGCAACATATCATGCTGCTTTTAATGCAATAAAGAGCTTTAAAATACGACTGTCGTTGGCTTGCTGGAGTATCTGGTGCAGAGATACTGGGAGCACATCCACCATTCCTCTCCTGGGTGCTTGCTTCACACCGAAGTTTCCCCTGCGTCCTCCTTTGTCCCTGGGTCCCCCTGTTCACCTGCGTATCCCCCTGTGTCCCCTCCTGTCCCCCTATGTGGTCCTCCAGGTTCCTCCCCCCCCCCCAGTATCCTCAATTCCCTATATGCAAAAACAATTAGTGGCAGTGTGGGTCATCTCACCAGCAATTCCAGGGGCGAGAACAGATCTCTCGTCTCCCTTGCAGCTCCCCCTAGTGATGGCTTCTGCTGATCACGTCATCAGTAGAAGGCATCACTAGGGGAGCAGTGCCGGAGATGAGAGGTCTAAGCTTTCCGGTAGAATTGCTGATGTGGTGAGTGACCCACACTCCCGGTAATTGGTTTTAACCACTTGAGGACCGCAGTGTTAAACCCCTCTAAAGACCAGGCCATTTTTATTAAATTGGGCCACTGCAGCTTTAAGGCCTGGCTGCAGGGAAGCACAACTCAGCACACAAGTGATTCCCCCCCCCCCCCCCCTCTTTTCTCCCCACCAACAGATGGTGGTGGGGTCTGGGGTCTGATCGCTCCCCCAGTGTTTTTTTTTTTATAAAAAAAATTGTTGTTTTATTTTTAAATAAATATGTGTATTTATTTTTTATTTTCCCACTGGCTCCTCCCTCCCGCCGCCAGCCTATCAATGTGATCAGCTGTCATAGGCTTAGCCTTACAATAGCGGATCACCCCTGAGCCAATGGAGGGGACAGCCGTGTCACATGGCCCTCCCCAGTACAGCGCTGCCTTAGATCGCAGCGCTGTACGGTTTGCCATCTAACAGTTTCCGAGCGGAGATCGCCACTGGGAGACTGATGGTGGAGCTCTGCTCCGTCATTTATGCGGAGATGCGTGTGGATCGGCGCACGATCTCCTGCAATCCCCGCCCCAAGGACCTTACGCCACTCGGTGTTAGGCGGTCCTGGGGCTGCCGCCATGTCCACGCCCATTGTCATGACGTGGTCGGCAAAAGGTTAAACACGGGCAGTGGAGGAGACATGTGGGGGGGGATGGAGGACCACACAGGGGGACAAGGCGATGGGGTCCCTGACATCGCAGCGGGTTGGCGGTTCATAATGGCGGACAATCGCAAGTTAGGTCCCTGTCTTTGAAATATAAGATGCAGGGACTTTTTCCCCCCAATTTTTCGGGGGAAAAAGTGTGTGATTTATACCAAAATATACAGTAACAATTCTAGAAATTAGCACCCTAATGACAGGTTGCAACTTGCACTTTCAGATGTGTAGCATCACCGAGTTGATGGTCACTGCTGCATGACGGGTCCTGTGGCTCTTGTAGCAATAAGCAGTGATGAACCAAAATGGCAATAATCTTTTTGCGCAAATTTTGCAAAAATAATGAAAAATTTGATCTTCCAGCAAAAACTGAATTTGAAAATCATTTTGCAAGCTCACGGATTCACCACGGATTAATGCCTGGTCTCCTAAAATGCTCTGGGAGGAGAATTCAGCATAGCTAAAGGGCCTAGGCTAATCATCACTGGGAGGGTGGGGCTACATACAAATATACAGTAATATATAGATACAGGAAGTATTTCTGATGTCGAAACCAAAAAAATTATCTTAAAAATGGGTATCCTGAATAATTAACTGCAGTCTACTTTTAGTCAATGCAGGGCCTCTTTAAAGAGAAACCGTGACCAGGAATTGAACTTTCTCCCAATCAGTAGCTGATACCCCCTTTTACATGAGAATTTTTTTTTCCTTTTCACAAAACGGATCATCAGGGGGCGCTGTATGGCTGATATTGTGGTGAAACCCCTCCCATAGTGTGATGTCAGGACCTAGGTACTGACACTTTCCTGTCTGTGAACCTCATTGCATTGTGGGAAATAACAGCTGTTTACAGCTGTTTCCAACTGCCTAGGAAGCAAGCAGCATCTCCTTCCACTGACATCACCTGCCAGCAGCAAAAATGTCACCATGTGATAAATGTCAGAATGTAAATCAGGTAGAGGAAATATTGTACAATGAGCAAACACTGACTAAATCATTTATACATAATTATGGTAAAAGTGCAGCACTTTGTTATTACATTATTTTCACTGGAGTTTCTCTTTAACATTCAGTCCACTTAGCGCCATCACCTTTACTATAGCTGTTTAACACAGGAGCCTACAGAAGCACCACACCTAACTGCACTAACATCACACTCTAAAATTAGCAACATTTTTGAACACCCAGAGCTGTAAAAACACATGTTCTAATCCCCTCCTGCTGAGAAGCTATTTAACCTCCCTGCTGCTCAGTTTCTGCTGGATTTCTGTGCAAAAAGTGATCCAATTCATTTTCATAACTTTACTCCTTTAACTTACCAAAATGTGCCAAGCAAGGGTCTAGTATACAATTTGAGTATAATGAAAGCTTGAGGATAGGTTCACAGTGGTCAGTTGCATAACGCGTTATAATGAGTGTGAACTGCAATGAAGACTGGACATAGATGTCACTATCGGAGGTACAAGACGAGGGATCAGCACGCCAATGTGAGTATAAGCTGGCTACAGTATAGGACCCCCCATGTGCGTGATTCAGAGTGCACATTGGAAGCTATGCTTCAGCTTCCAATCAGGGCAGTTTCTAGGCTAAATTGCTCCCAGGTTGAGCAATAGACCGTGCAAGGGATGCACCCACAGGTAGGCCCACAGGTAGGCCCAGAAGCCACGGGGGCCCCATGGGGGGAAAAGTTTGAGAGACTGACAACTAAGGGCAAGGAGAGAGGTCACTTTCTGCTCTCCTACCATTGTTATATTGACTGCATGTGTCCACCATACAGATAAGGAATCATGCACACTTTGGAATTTGTACACTGTCCCTGCTCCCTAGGGTTCGTAAAAAAAATCTGTCTCAAAGTGCAGCAACGTTCTGATGACTTCATGTACAATGTTACAAACAAAGGAGTCACATGTTGAAAAAAAGTTGTAGACTGACCCTTATTCAGCAATCCCTCAGAAGAGATTCCTAGATTCTTATCACACACAGGCTAATGACCCTATGGTGTCGGATTACGGACACAGTGGAATGGGTAAGATTGATGTCTGACTGTCGCTGCCTCATTGAGAGCTTGTTGTCTCATACAGAGTACAAGATCCCATAATAAGAGTATCAATCAGTGACATTCTAAATGTTGTGCCAAAGTTACAGTGAATAAATACTATATGTTATGTTCAGCATGTCATTGTTGTTCCTCCATATAGCATGTGCTCTCATGTAGTAAAATAATACGGCTGTGTGTGTATGTATGTACTGGGAGCAGAGCTGCAACTAGGAACTTGTCAGCTGCACGGGGCTGGAGGAAGCCCTGTGTAAGTAGATCTGGGGGGAGCACAGATTGCCTGACGTTTCCTTTAAGTCTAAGTGTTTTTATCTGCATGGGGAAAACACATTGGACCTCAGTTTTCCTGTGCAGAAAGCGAGGGAGGTGGGGGTGGGGGGCCCCATCCAAAATTTTGCAGGGGGCCCCAGTGATGTCTAGTTACGTCCCTGCCCCCGTGGGCATGAGAATGCTATTTGTGATGCAGTATTTAGCCCCCCAGTATAGGTAGCCTCTAGCCTAGGTATAGGTGCCCCCAATATAGGTACCCAGGTATAGGTGCCCCCAGTATAGGTTACCAAGTATAGGTGATCCAGTACAGGTGCCCTCCCCCGCTGCAGCGATCCCTGGTGCGTTGTGTCACTCACTGTGCCTCTCTCCAGTGCCGATCGCACCACCTCCACCATTACACAGCTCCGGTCTACTATCCACAGCACCGAGACATGGCTTGATGGCGTCATCAAGCCAAGTCCTGATGCAGGGGGGGAGGGATCTATGCAGGGGGAGGGCACCTATACTGGAGCTCCTATGGCTGGCCAACCTTTACTGGGGCACCTGTAGCTGGCTACCTATACTGGGGACACATCCCTGCAATTAAAAACTTCCTGGGCGGTATGCCATACACTGTGAATGGAGGAGGAGAGGGATGTGGCAGCAGGATCAGATGAGATCTTCCATTGCAGGTGTAGTGTAGCTAGGGAGGGAGGCTGGGGGGTAGCAGGTATAAGAGCAGTGTAGTGTAGTGCAGTGTAACTGGTGGGAATCGGGAGTTAGTGTAGTGTAGTGCAGTGTAACTGGTGGGAATCAGGAGTTAGTGTAGTGCAGTGTAACTAGTGGGAATCAGGAGTTACAGTAGTGTAGTGTAGCGTAGTGCAGTGCAGTGTAACGGGTGTGAGTATGTGTGTGTGTGTGTGTGGGGGGAGTGATAGTATAGTGTAGTTGGTGGGTGCAGCAGGTGGTAGTGTAGTGTACTGTAGTTCAGTGCAGTGTAGTGTGCAGTGTAATGCAGTGTAACTGGTTGGGACAACAAGGGTCAATGTAGTGTAGTGCAGTGTAACTTGTAGGGACAGAAAAGGTTGGCGTAGGGTAGTCAGGGCCGGATTTGTACTTCTTACCGCCCAAGGCCGACTATTACCAGCCGCCCCAACCGAAACTGTATCCTACCACCTCTCTCCACACACACCAATCCAAAAAATTTTGGGCCGATGGTGTCCACTATTGGGGCTAGTGCCGAGGTCTCCATGGCAACGTGAAGTGAATCAATCATGTCACACGGGGGAACTGGTCAATCAAGTGATCTACAGGTGATGGGCGTGGTGGGAGCCTTCCACCACACACACATAGTCAAAAGTGGCTCACAATTGGACATTGGGTGGGGTCAGCAACACGTAAAAGTGAGTCCTGTACCCACTGCTGTTTTCAGGGTAACAGTGCTGGCCAATCAATAATTAAGAAATGGGTAATGTGAGAGGCTGCCTTCTGTATTCTGTACAATTTGCTGGTGCTGCCCCTGGTCCTTTCATCCCCCACACCAAGTGCGTGAGACCCGGCCTTCTGTAACTGCCTGCAGCTGCTGCTATGTCATTGGTCAAGGTCTGGCTTTTTGCTAGTCACACACTGTTCACAAACGTTTGGTTAACGGACTGCAGCTGCCTGTAGCACAGCACTGGCAGATGCCAGCTGGTACTAATAGTGCAGTTATCCTGACCACTTTCATTTGTTTGGACACTTGCAAATAATGCCCTGCAAATAATGCCCACTGTCTGCAGGCCGCCCCTTGTTTATCTGGTGCCCTAGGCCATGGCCTATGTGGCCTTGCCAGAAATCCGGCCATGAAGGTAGTGTATAATGTAGTGCAGTGTAACTGGGAGGGGGGGGGGGGGGGGCAGCAGGGATTATTGTCGTGTAGTGTAGCTGTGCAGTGTAGCTTAGATAGAGACAGTTTGGGGACAAAAAGGTCCATAAGACGCCTCTGCACTATAGAAACACCAGATATGGGATTTTTTCCCCCTGACTTTTGCCCTTTAAACCTCTGTGAGTTTTACATTAAGAAAAAAAATCTATCTATCTATCTATCTATCTATCTATCTATCTATCTATCTATCTATCTATCTATCTATCTAGGCTAGCCAGCAATGATGTCTCAATACAAGGTCACAAGTGTTAAAGGTATGAAAATGAACCTACTTACTGTATGAACAGCCATAGACTTCCACTCTCAGGCCGATTCTTCCACTGGGATTCCACTCCAATGGAACAAATCGGATGTATCTTGCTTTTATGGAATGCTGGAATTTGTGGTTCACCACGCTATCGGCATTGGCGTTTCCTGAAAAGACCTGTTGATACAAGAAAACATAGGTCAATTTGTATAAGTGATTAAAAAATGCTAGTGAATTGTCTACAGTAGGAGAATCCTTTGCTCAAAAACTTATTCAGAATTTATGGAAAAGAATCTAGATAAAAAAAATTATTTAAAAACAGCGAAAAATAAATGTGGATAAAATGAAAGTCTTATTTGGGAAGCTCTGTACAGCTACTATGACCTGAACTCAGATCTTCCTCTCTGCTCTAAATCATATGCAACAGCATAATAACCTTTAAAGAAAAACATTTTTTGTTACAGCAGATAAAATCAGCAGTTTGTCTACTTCCTGCTTTCATGCAAGCAAACATATTATTAATATCTTGTGTTTACCAATAAGCTACCTGCCATGGCAGGAGCGGACACAGCTAAATAGATCCAATTACAACTAGTGCTTAGCCACAGATGAGGGGGGATTAGACAGGCTAAACTTTCTAAATACACACAGGGTGCATTTATCTCGGTTTTCCTTCTGTCCTGTACAAGAGTTCAGGTCCACTGTTAGGGCCCAATTTCACTGAAACTATTCTTCCTAAAGTTATTTACTAATTGCTAAATCCGAAGGATATCATTCCATATGCTTTCTTGACCTGCCTTCATCATTCAACATTGCCCAACATTCTTACTACTGCAATTCCTGTCTTTTTTACAGCACACCTATACTTAAAGTGAACCTCCGAACTAAAAATCTACTCAGCAGAACTGAAAAGGCTTGTGGTTTCTTTAACAGTTTCACAGCATCAGAACTTTGTTTTTCTTACCAAAGCATCATTTTTAGCTGCATTTTTACCTAAGCTCCACCCATCAAAGAAAAAAAGCCCGGGCTTTTTTTCCCTTGATGCTGTGCAGAGCATGATGGGATTTCCTATGTTGTTATTCACGTTGCCTAGCAACTGGGAGAGGTGCTCAGGACACAGGGCAGTTGGAACTGTGTCTCATGCTCCCTGTCACCTCCTTTCAACCAAAAAGATGGCTGCCCTCATGAAATCAAACATTTGCCTGTTCTTTTAAAACAGGGTGGGTAAGAGATTATATTACCTATCTATTTTAATTAACATAACTAATGTAACTTAATGACAGTATGATTGTTTAGGCTGGAGTTCCTCTTTAAGCAAAACACACAAGGTCGGAATAACTCCACACACGCCCCGCCCTACCCGACTACCATCACCGCCACCACCACCATCGAAGGGCACATGCCCTGTCCACTCTGTGCACCCTTTCATGCACACTCTATGACTGTGTGCAGATGCCTTTCCTGGGTGCACCTGGGCATCATGAACGGTTACAATTTGTTTCTGAGCTGCACATGCCCAGAACACTCCTGGCTGAGGCTGCTACAGACAGTCAGGAGTGCGAGCAAAGAGGGTGCGTAGAGTGGACAGAGCATTCACAGTTGCTCCAATCAGGTTCAGTTTAAGCGGAGAGGCTGGTGAATCTGAGGATCCTTACAGTTCATGGGGACACACCGATGAATCCCCAGGGATGACCACCTCGTACATTTTTACTTAGTTTAGGTACCCTTTAGCATGCAGGTTCTTGCACTCTCTTGGCTCTTCTAATACCTCTCTAATAGGACATTTAGGGGTACTATTACCACACCCTCTCCTCCCCAGAACCACTCCCAGTTTGAGTACCCCAAGGCTCAGTCCTTGCTCCATAAGCCTCCTCACGAGTTAATTTGAATTCCAATACTATCTATATTCTGCTTACGCCACCCAAGTCTACTTTTCTGCACCGGAACCTCTTTCTTGAACATCTTACGTTCATGACTATCGTAATGCCATCTCCTCCTTATTATCTCCTCACTTTCTGCCTCCATTTCTAGGGTCCAGAATTTAGGCCAAGGCCCCATAGGCCATGGCCTAGGGCACCACAGGAACAAGGGCACCAAAGCAGCAGGATAAACTGGTGCAGCTTTTTTAAGCTTGCAATGCAGAGAGATCAGGCGAGTGCCTGACCGTGGTTCTCTACTGCTATCCGCCTGAGCAGCAGCCACCTTGCTCACTGTGTACGTTTGCATTATGGTTGATGGCTATGAACTGGGGCAGCATTGGAAACGGAAAGGAAGAGGAAGCTTCTGTACTGGAGATGAGCTGATGGCTGCTGGGGTGTGAAGGCGAGCTGGCTACCTATACTGAAGGGGGGGGGGGCTGGGTGGGAAAAGGGGGGATTACGGGAGTCATCTGGCTTTTGATACTGGGGGGAAAGGTGGGGAGGGGTCATCTGGCTACCTATACTGGGGGGGGGTCATCAGGCTATCTATACTAGAGGGGAGAGGGGGAGGAGACATCTGGCTACCTATACTGGAAGGAAGGGGGGAGGGGTCATCTCACTACCTATGCTTAAGGGGGGAGGCTGGTGACAGTGGCCTTGGGTGGTAAATCCGGCCCTGTCCATATCCCTCTCACCTCAGGAGTACTTCATTATACAAAGCTGCGAAAGAGTACCTGGTATTTGAATCTGAATTGCAGTGTTTATTCTCTATTCCGAGGCACAGCACACCGTCCGTCACAACAGGAGATAATCATTTACTGCAATAACCAATAAAAGTTTGGAGAAATGTTTATTTTATGCATGGCGGAGATTTTCTTTAACATGTTGCTGACGCAGCCCTTTAAGTTTCAATACTTTGTCATCTTCTCACCGGGATTCATTTATCTTCAGATACAGCGACACCATTAATCTTATTGTGGCAATAAGCCTCTCGCAGCAGAATAGCTTGAAATATAGAGATGCTATCATCTCCCCCAATATCTGCTCATTGCCAATAAAAATCACTTTCTTTGGAAGTTTTTTTTTTTCAGCATATTAAACCCATATTTTGACGGTAGTTTTTTTTTTTATAACGTTGTTATTGTCACGGATAATGGAGGAATCTGAGAGATCTATTCTGTAATAATCCAACTTATGAGAGAGAATCACAAATTATTTGCTTCCCTTTATTTAATGTATTAACATTTGTTTTGAAAGAAATTAGCCCAGGCAGCGTGGCTCCAAATGGAATGTGGCAAATAGATGTCATTAAAGAGCGCAATTTAACATTTCGGAAACTAAAAGCAAGGCGAAAAATAAAATTCCATTTGTGCGTCAGAACACATAAAAGCCGAGAGAGAGAGAGAGAGAGAGAGAGAGAGGCTGGACGGGTGGATTAAAGCAGTCTAGACAGTTTTATTTGTTTTTCTATCTGGACGGTAAGTTTCGTTGACTTTTGAATTCCGATGTGAGGATAAGAGAAATCATTTATGAAAAAATAATATGGCGCTTCTCAAGTAGAAAGGGCACTGCAAAAAAATAAATAAATATATCTATATACAGTAAAGGTGGCCACTAATGATCCAATTTCTAGCGAAAAATCGTTAGAGCGATCAGACATTCTGATCGGAAGTGAAATATTGTAATACATCGTTCACACCATCAACGAACCAATCTTTGCTTCCTATCTATCACAACCAACAAGAAAATCCAAATTTTGGTTCGAAGAAAATTCATTCCGACATTTTTTTTCACTCGTTCATAATCGATTGTGTCCACCAATGGAGATTATTTACAACCAATCCGATCAGAATTTCTGATCGCTCGAATGATTTTTCGCTAGAAATTGGATAGTTAGTGGCCACCTTAAAACCCCCATTATCCAAACCTCAGTTAACCAGAAGTCTCAAGCAACCGGAGAAAAAATTCTGGCCTTGCAGGATACATAAATCTGCTTTTGCACTTCTTTACATGGTAATAAAAGCTCTGTTACATTAAGTTAAGTCTGTCCTTTGTCCTAATTTGTTTTTAATTACAGTATTTCAACATTAATGCAGAGTTTACAGTAAGTATAGAGTGTGGAGCTTGAAATATAATTCTGACATTTAGTTAGATCTATTGTTAACATTGACTCTCCAAACAACCAGAAACTACACTTATTACACAGCGCTGTACAGAGTACGGTATATTGTGTTGCCACTAACTGTCCCTCAGAGGGGCTCACAATCTAGTCCCTACCATAGTCATATGTCTATATGGTGTAGTGTATGCAACACAGTCTAGGGCCAAGCCAATTAACTTATCTGTAGGTTTTTGGGATGTGGGAGGAAACCAGAGTGCCCAGAGGAAACCCACACAGACACGGGGAGAACATACAAACTCCTTGCAGATGTTGATCTGGCTGGGATTCAAACTGGGGACCCAGCGTTGCAAGGCGAGAGCACTAACCACTACACCACCGTGTTATATATATTTAAAAAAATCTGATCACTTTTTATTTTTTAAAGACAAGTATGCGTCTGGATTTATTTTCTTACATTTCAGATCATCTCAAAATGAATAATGGCAAAATGATGGTGACCAGATAAATAAAAATGAAAGCAAATTCTCAGTATATGAATTTGATTTATTCTAGTACAGAATTTTTTTTTTAAAAGTATTCTCTTTCAGAAATGTAGTCTCCTTCATCAGGTACAGGTAGCAACTTACTTTACTCAGTAAATGTTGTAAGTAAAAATGATGTTGGATTATAAAGACCTGTATTTTCATCACCAGAGCCTATAGGCACAGATGTTTTGGCACCCTAGACTTCACCCTCTACGCACCCGGAAACCCCATGCCGAATTGCAACGCAAGTATGCAGGATGGCCCAGCTGTGACCTCTCCCCTACTTCCTACTCCCAGAATAGGTAGCTGCAGGTGTCCCTTAGTATTAGGTATCCAGAAGTATCCTCAGTATTAGGTAGCTAGAGGTGCCCCCGACTGAAGGGAGATGTCATCAGTGAAGTCACCTCTCACTCCACTCGGGACTCTGCATAGGGAAGGAAGCACTAGGGGAGGGGATTGAGCCTTTCCATCATCAGGCACCTGAAGGCACGAGCCTACAGTGCCTTATGGAAAGTTCAGGCGAAATAGAAAATAATTACCCTGCAGCAAAATGCATTTAAAATAAAGTATGAAACTTTGGGTCCGATCCAATTCACTTTTTTTCCTAAGCTTCCTCCTAGCTGATATTTTGACATTATAAATGAAATGCCTTCAACAACAATAGATAACCAGTACTGCTACCTGTGCATCAAAAAGTTTCCAAATTTTATTGTGTGACAAGTTCCATGAATACAAAAATAGGTCAATAGCAACAAATTAATAAAAACCACTAATAACATGGACCAGCACAGTGAGTGCTCAGATTGTATTACCACTAACCACAGATCGAAATTGGTCTGTCCAAATGATCAGCTGATCGCCTTTGCAAAAATGGACAACCTGCGATCTTAATTGGTCATCAGTGGTCCCACCACCGACGCACACCGAGGCCTCAAGCACACTCACACTATAACCTATCTATGCTTACTACTGGAACTTCTATTGTGTCCAATGATCCCCTGTCAATGATAGATTGAGATACTTTTCATGAATAGGTGTCTTCCCCTTTAACAGGCTCGCTGCAATTCAAAATGTCTTTTTCCCCTGTATTTCACTGGGATTGTGCTGATATCGCTTATTCATGTTATATCATCTTCCTATTCAACAAGTAAATAAGATGGGTACTATTTAACATGTGCACATTGTACTTGTTGCTATTGACCTACTTTTGTATTCGTGGAACTTGTCACACAATAAAATTTGGGAACTTTTTGATGCACAGGTAGCAGTACTGGTTATCTATTTTTGTTGAAGGTTTGATAAGGCATACCAGCACAGCTCCTCTGTAAAGAGTGGTGCGATAAGACACAGGGAAGGACACTCATAATAATTTTTTGTAAGGCAAGAAATTAAATGCCACCAGCAAACACGAAAATACACGAAAAATAATTTTGACAGTACTAATTTACCTACTTTTTGCTACGTTTTCAATTGCAGATTGTTGAAAAGTTATTTTAAACAGATGAAAAATGATCTGCTGGGAGTAAACTTCCCAAAAAAAAGTGAACTGGATTGGGCCCTTTCTTGATTATATCAAAGGCTAAGAAATATTTAAGAACTACACCATTAGGTTATTATGGTGTACAGCAGTGTTCCCCAACCCTGTCCTCAAGGCCCACCAACAGTGCATGTTTTGTGGAAATCCACAGAGGGAGTTAATCAGCCCTTGCTGAGACACTAATTACCTCACCTGTGCATGGTTTGTGGCTTTCTGCAAAACATACACTGTTGGTGGTACTTGAGGACAGGGTTGGGGGACTCTGGTGTAGAGGACACATGAGAAAACTGACATCAATTAAATGCCTCCTACAATATTTATGATAAAATACCTTCTAACGGACGCAAAGAAAAGCTGGCTGAGAGGAGTTGTACACTACAGGAGGTAAGTACAATAAAATGTAAGGGATGTGTATCATCGTATAGAAATTGAATTCTGAATTGAAAACTGAATTCTGTCATTTCTCCGAGGAAAAAAGGTTGTATCAGTAATCAGGAAACCTTTTTTCGCCAAGTCAGGTCCCTAGTTATGGTACTGTCGAAGAACCGAATGCATGGTACCCTAGAGACCTCAGTCCCATCGATCAGCATTGGGAGGAAGGTGGAAGGGAGTTTCTTGAAGTCCACAATCAGTTCAACAGTCTTTGCTACATTAACCACTCCCTGTCCCCATGACATGAAAATAAGTCTCTACACAATCTTAGATAAGATAACACTGTTTATTTATCTCTGACTTGGTAACATCACTACAGAGTTGTAAAGGAATGACAGCCAACCCCTCTCCTCCTCCCAGGGAATTTAATGACCGTTAATTAGTAAACAAGTTTAAAATACACTTTCAAGGAGCAGACAGTAGCAGATTGTATACATTACTTGTTACATCTAATACATTATCAAAACAAATGAACTGTTTAAATATACAGGAGGGACAGACAAATAAAATGTGAGGGTTTAGTGTACCATAGAACTGTTTACATTTAAGCTAGAATGTATGATGAAAGTGGATAAACTGTATTTTTTCACTTATTTCCTTATTTTCCTTTTAAAATGCATGTAAAATAAGGTAATTACTAAAAGCAAATATCAGTCACAAAAAGCCGTATTTGTCCTTAAAAAATAATATATAGATCATTTAGTTGTGATAATTATTGATAAAGTTATCGCCAAAGTAATCAGAGCTGACCAGGGTAGGGAAGTGGTTAAGGACGTGTTTGTTCTCTCTGCACTAATTGCACTTTGCTTCACTTCGGTAGGCAAGCTAAACTTCTATGGGAAAACATAGCTGAAAAAAGAAATAAAATAAAATAAATAAAAGTTTATTTATAAAAGTTAATTCTACATTTTAAATGTATTATTTTCAGTTTGTAACCTCAGCGTCAACAGCTGTCATGTTTTTTTGTTTTTCTCTTATCTTAAAATGTAACACTCAACTAGATACACAATATCCCATCTGAAATGTAATCAGGGCAGGAAAGTTCAAACGCCGTCAGTATCTGAGCTGTGACAACGCCATGCTGGTTAATCGGATATTAATGACATTTACTGTGATGGCAGTTTGTGCTATATTAGAATCCTGAGACACAACACGATATTAGCAGGCTAATAGCTTGCTCGTTTTAATAACAGCACTGCCAGAATTTATTAGACACGGCTGCATTTTTCCTTTCTTGTGTCTGTGCTTTTGTTTGTTCATTATGTTTGTGTTTGTTTTTACAGCCCAAACTGTTATTGCTTTACATCAGTTTTTATTATTATTTTTTTTTAGTTTTACAGAGGCTCTGTGCATTTAATGGCTGTTTTGCATATTTTAAAGCGCTCAAGCTGAAAATCGGGGCATCTATTTTATTGGATGTACACACCCTGAACAGTTCTTGGACCACCTTGTTTACAGGGGCGTAAGTGGAGGGGAGGAGCCCCAGCGATCATGGGGGGGGGCAAAGCTGTGGGGGGCTTCAACTACAAACACTTAAAGGGGAACTTCAGCCTAAACAAACATACTGTCGTTAAGTTACATTAGTTATGTTAATTAAAATAGATAGGGAATATAATCTCTTACCCACCCTGTTTTAAAAGAACAGGCAAAGGTTTGTGATTACATGGGGGCAGCCATCTTTTTGGTTGAAAGGAGGTGACAGGGAGCATGAGACACAGTTCCACCTGTCCTGTGTCCTGATCACCCCTCCCAGTTGCACGCGCTAGGCAACGAGAACAACATTAGAAATCCCATCATGCTTTGCACAGCAACAGGGGAAAAATTCCCAGTCAGATTTCTTTGATGGGGTGGAGCTTAGCTTCCCGTGCAGCTAAAAATGAGGCTTGGGAAAGAAAAACAAAGTTCTGATGCTGAGTGCTGCTGAGTAGATTTTTAGTCTGGAAGTTCACTTCAACTAAGAAAGTTAGGATTGGGTATGATCACAGACAAACACTGGGACTGAAAGCCAGCCCCTAAAGAGCCCCTCCTAAACAGTACTTGCAGTACCTAAAATATAACTTTTAACGAGTAAATATAAATAAAATTGAAAAAGGGCCATACAACCTCCACCAAACATACAATATAAGGGATGATAATCGATCGATCACATTAATAGGACCATAAGAACACCTTGCCAATGTGTATATATAAGCCGAGGCGATATACACATATAAATGGTCAGGAGGTCAATAGTCTAGCCCTTGGGGGGGGGGGGATCATCCAGATACAATTAATCGGAACACAAAATACTTATAGTTCATATGTATAGAGAATGCACACAATGGGCTTGATTCACAAAAGAGTGCTAACTGTTAGCACGGCCTTTTTCGCGTGAAATTTCGCATTGCGCGCGATCGCGAATTTACGCGCGAAACGATAACGTTTTTGCGCGCAAACGCGAATACCGATTTCGCGCGAAAATTTGCGTTTGCGCGCGAAAAACGTTATCGTTTAGCGCAAAAATTCACGAACGCGCGCAATGCGAAAATTCGCGCGAAACCGGCCGTGCTAACAGCACTCTTTTGTGAATCAAGCCCTATGTATCTGATGACCCAGTCACGGTGCACACTTCCAAAATATTGGAGTATATAAATGGGGAGACCTCAATTTCTGTGCTTAAGATAATCAGCCCCATACATAACACATCACCCTTCACAATTCAACATGTTTCGATTATTAACATAATTTAGTCTTCATCAGGAAAATAAAAAAGGTGCCGTGCTCAATAGTGCACTATAACAGTGCCAAGCCCGGATTTACCTCACAGGAGCCTATAGGCACAGATGTCCTGGCACCCTAGACTCTGCCCTCCATGAACCCACAAACCCCCACTGAACCGCACCACAAGTGCTCTCCCTTACTACCCTTACCCATCATAGGTAGCTACAGGTTTCCCTGTATCCAGAAGTACCCTCAATATTAAGTAGCTAGAGGTGCCGCCGACTGATGGGAGATCTCGTCAGTGGAATACCAAGAGCTGGGTTAGTAACCTCACATTAAGGAAGGTGCTCGGAGAGGGATTGGAGCCTCTTTACCATCATTAAGCGCCTGTAGGCAAGTGCCTACCGTGCCTTATGGTAAATTCAGCCCTGAACAGTGACATAAAATATAGCCCAAGTCAGATAATCATCCCCCATATTGTATGTTTGGTGGAGGTTGTATGGCCCATTTTCGTTTTTATTTATATTTACTCATTAAAAGTTATATTTTAGGTACTACAAGTACTGTTTAGGAGGGGCTTTATAGGGACTATCTTTCAGCCCCAGTGTTTGTTAGGGCCCCAACTACCAGCCATCCCTTCCCCCCATACAGGGGACTATACTTCAGATCAGGTGGTTTTGTGGCTACACTTGTTACGAGTGTGAAGATCATGAAGGCCACAGATGGTTTATGACCCCTGTGAGATGGGCCCCGAGGCCGCGAAGGGCACCAAGGGGAGGCAAGGGGAGGGGGGGCATTGGGGGCAGGGACGGATCTAGACCAAGTTGCCCCAAGTTGCGCCTGGGGCAAGGTCAGGTTTTGGCGCCTAAACTGCCATTCCCCATCCAAACTTTGCTGCCTTTTTAAGAATTCTACAAACTGCGCCTGGGGCGAGAGACCCGCTTGCTCCCCCCTAGATCCGTCCCTGATTGGGGGCCCCATCAACATTTCACTGGGGGCCCCATGGATTGTAGTTATGCCACAGCTTGTTTAGCGCATTATGCTGATTGAACCCCGGCTCACAAGGTGCAGAATAATGGCTTCCATTGTAATCTGGGGAAAAGGCTTCTCTAGATACTAATCAAAAGTGGCTTCATAAAGGTCTTCAGTCCAAACTCAAGGACAAAATACAATACATTTGTACAGTTACACAGTTCATTCATTTGGCAATTTCTCTGGTATTTTACACATCGTAACTCTGCAGTTAGTGGCCTACCGTCCTCTTATATGGTTTCTATTATGTAACAGGGATGCACACAAGAATAAAAATGTCTAAAAAGTATAAAATTTGTGAAGGCCGTGGTGGACTTACCTTCTCCAAACAGACACAAGATATGCCAACAAAGTTTAGCAAAACAAATGTATTTACATACTCTGGGGGAAATGCAACGCGTTTCACTGTACATCCCGCTTCATCAGGCAATAGGTAGGAGTAGGTACAGTGCTGGTCTGTAGCTGGGCTAAGAGCCTCTGTTTATGGTCCCTATTAGGCTTGTTTCACGCATTTTGTGGACCCGCCCAGTCAGATTTGCATCAGTTTTACCGGACAGGAGTAGAGCTGTACACATTTTGTGTGTGAACACACCCTTAGAAGACTGATACAAAACTGACCGGACAGGACTGGACCAGAAATGTACATCTGCTATGTGTAAACCAAGCCATAGAAAACCCATACAAAACTGATGCCAATTGGAAAAAACTGACAGGACAGAACTGGACAACTGTTATGTGTGAACCCAGCCTTACTGTTGCACCTACTGTCTGTGGAAAAATGTGTCCTTTTTCCATGTGTAAGCCTGTCCTTAAAGGGAACGCAGACTGAGAGGGATATGGATGTTTTCTTTTACACAATACCAGTTGCCTGGCAGTCCTGCTGATCTCTTTGGCCGCAGTAGTGTCTGACTCACACACCTGAAACAAGCATGCAGCTAATCCAGTCAGACTTCAGTCAGAGCACCTGATCTGCATGCTTGTTTAGGGGCTGTGGCTAAAAGTATTAGAGACGCCGGATCACCAGGAGAGTCAGGCAACTGGTATTATTTTAAAAGGAAAAATCCATATCCTTCTCAGTTTAGTTTCCCTTTAAACCATTTGGGGAGTCCCCGGAGATAGGCAGCCCTAAGGCATGAAACACAGCAGTGTGTGGTCCATTAAACTACTGTTTTTTTATATTTTTATATATATTTTTGGGTCCAATTAATCTCCATTGGGTTGCTGTTGTTGTTTAAACATGGTTTCAAATATTATTATCATTATTTAATTTATAAAGCACCAACTTATTACGCAGCTCTGTCCCAAAAATAAGGTTACAAACAACAAAACAGAGCACATGATTACACGATCCCGCATCACCGGAGAACATTTAGGGTCGAGGCAAGGTTCAGGCAAAACAGGGGTCTGCAAGATCTGAAGACTTGTGGGCAGGACCCAGTTTACTAAAAAAATTCATCGTCAAATTGTTTTTTTTTAAATCATGTACTGTAATAACATACGTTATTCTAACCTAATGGAGAGAACATATCAACATCATGAGCAAATTAGTCCTCGTAGTTACAGCAGATTCCCCCCCCAAAAAAATACTCTCCGGGGTCCATA
Source organism: Hyperolius riggenbachi (assembly GCF_040937935.1). Taxonomy (NCBI): domain Eukaryota; kingdom Metazoa; phylum Chordata; class Amphibia; order Anura; family Hyperoliidae; genus Hyperolius; species Hyperolius riggenbachi. Next base: position 308,302,629 of record NC_090652.1, read on the forward strand.
GAAGGCTGCCCTTGATATAGTAAGCGCTAAAAAAATGTGACATTTTCATTTCATTTAGATTTTTCTATTATCCGTAATTCTAAACCCACTTTACATACTTATTGGTTGATTTTTTTTTTAAATACTTTTTTGAACGATCACATGGAAAAGTGAGCCAAAACTTTCTCTTTTATGAATAATAATAACTTGAACATTTGTTTAGCTCTTTTCTCCTGTTGCACTCAAAGCGCTCAAGAGCTGCAGCCACTGGAACGGGCTCAGGAGGCCACCCTGCAGTGTTAGGGAGTCTTGCCTTGAACTCCTTACTGAATAGGTACTGACCCTAGCCAGGATTCAAAGCCTGGTTGCCCATGTGCCCTTAACCAGTACACTATCCAGCCACTAATGAGTACTAAGTGAGGACCTGTAACCTCCTTACTAATCCCCAAACAGTGATTCCCACCTGTTCTCATCCACATGTATCAGACACTCGGTGGTTCACAGAACAATGACTTACATTTTACTAGCAAGGCCGCAGTGTCTTACCTCTCGCTTTTGTCTAAAAGAGCATTGTGAGAAATCTCCTGTTGTCAGGTTTATAGAAATGTAAGTTGTTGCTGCTATAAAAATGAATATGTTTTCATTCCAGACTGTCCTATTCTGCTATGAGGTGACCCTGTGTTGCGCGACCTTATAAAGTGCACTATGTAGCACTATGAGTGCTGAAGGAGAATTCAAGTTCATCTATTTATTTTCATATCTAACTATACGTTAGATATGAAAATAAATAGATGAACTTGAATTCTCCTTCAGCACTCATAGTGCTACATAGTGTACTTTATAAGGACGCGCATCCCTTCAGCAAAACGTCAAGGAAGACCCTGACCAAAGGACAGGAACAGAACACCTTCCTAACCATAAGTTCTGAGTACGCTGAGGACAGTGTCTGCCTGAAATGTTTATTACTTCTTGCTACAGTTGTCTGAAAGTTTGCCCGTTCATAGATTGGCGAGTTGTATCCAGTCTTGTCCTTAGTGATCCATTGTTATAGCAACAGAACAACATGGCCATTCTAGTCACTGATTACCACGGTGACAAAATATGAAGTCTCCTAGCGTCCTACATTCTGATCCCGCGGACATCCGCAATGTGGTGAAGGCCTGATAAGGAGTAAATGAAGAACCCCGCAGCGCGGACAGACATCGTGGCCCGGAGGACTGTATGTCATGGAACAATTGATTTTACTTCAGCGCTATTCCTACTCTTCAAATAGAAAGTTTGAACTTTTCTAAAGTTCTCTAACGCTCCCCGCCGATGGAGTTTTTAGGAGTCGTACGGTATTCTCTGCAATATCTAGCTGCAACAATCGCACCATCAGAGGATAAGTTTTCCCCAGATATGAACCTTCACAGCTCAATGAGCATTGAAATTGACAGAGAAGAATGAGTGACAATGCAAAAACATTTCAGCCTACCAAAGAGTACTTTTTTATTTATTTATTTTATTTCTTATTTTTTTATATACATTCCATGTAAAAAAAAAAAAAAAAAAAAAAAAGTCTTCATTAAGGCCTCTGTCACATGGAAGGCTTAACTACATATTACTGACATGTGACATGATAGTACTAGTCCTACCGAGAAATTGTCTGCAGTCCATTGCTGTTTTCATGAACACCAAGGGTTAACAAACTAACGCTGCCGATGGATGGTCAGAAATCCTAATTTATGATTCAGATAGAATTCCGATTTCCGCCAATGCCGATTTCTGAATCTTTGGAAATCTGAATTTCTGTTTTACATGGAATGTTTTTTTTTTCTTTTACCATTTTTGTTAATAAAATTAGGTCATTTTTTTTAAAGTTGTTGTTTTGCATATATATGCCATTATGGGGACATCTGCAGTACACTTCCTAATTCTCTGATTGGCCAAATACTTCGAAAATGGAAGTATTGGACCAATCAGAGAACGCAGAAGTGTACCACAGTAATTTTAGGCTAATCTCAAGACTCAGAAGTTTCCAAGTCTTGTGAGAAGGGATGCTCAAATCCGAATTCGGGTGAAACCCAGATAGTTGCTATCCAGATTTCCCCCAGATGCCTGTGCGGGGTGGGCGGGGGGTCAAGCTTACCTGTCTGACATCTTCTTCGTATATCCCTCGGCACCTCCCACGATGCATTCCACGCGTGTCCCGTGACTACAAACACTTCCTCCTTCAACTCGGAAGGAGGAAGTGTTTGTAGTCAAGTGAGCGCCGAGTGGAACGCATTGTGGGAGGCGCCGAGGGACGGACGAAGAAGACGTCACACAGGTAAGATTGACCCCCCGCCCACCCCGCACAGGCATCTGGGGGAAATCAGGATAGCAACTATCCGGGTTTCACCCGAATTTGGTTTTGAGCATCATAGCTTGTGAGTGGTCTAATATTTCTGCTATATTCCGATTTCTGTGGTGCACTTCTGCGTTTTGTGATTGGTCCAATACTTCTTAATCGATGTACAACATCAAATAACATCTATATCACACTTTTTTCCTGCTAGACTCAAAGTGCCAGAGTTGCACCCACAAGCATGCTCTCTATAGGCAGTAGCAGTAGTAAGCAGTCTTGCCCAAGGTCTACTCACTGAATAGGTGCTGGCTTACTGAACAGGGAAAGCCAAGATTTGAACCCAGGTCTCCTGTGTTAGAAAGAAGAGCCTTTAACCTACCCAGCGTTCAATTTCCCCAGGATTTCTGTGCAAACAGTGATAACATTTATTTTTAAAACTTTTTTTTTCCTGTAACTTGCCAAAATGTGTCAAGCAAGGGTCTAGTATACAGTGCAGGAGAGTATTGATGTGTATGCATGTTTATACTGTTCACAGCATGTTTTTTTGAACGGACATTTCTGTCCATACCGCTAGGGAGGTTAAAGGAGAACTGTAGTGAGAGGTATATGGAGGCTGCCATATTTATTTCCTTTTAAGCAATACCAGTGTCCTGGCAGTCCTGCTGATCTATTTAGCTGAAGAAGTGTTTGAATCCCACCAGAAACAAGCATGCAGCTAATCTTGTGTTATCTGTCAAAATTGTCAGAAAAAAAACCTGATCTGCAGAGGATTAGCAGGATAGCCAGGTAACTGATATTGCCTAAAAGGAAATAAATATGGCAGCCTCTATATACCTCTCACTACAGTCCTCCTTTAACCATTAGACTACCCAGCCACTGCCACTGTAGGACTCATGCAGCTTGCCAGCACCTGCGCACTAATGCCTGACCCGGCCAACCCGGAAGAGGCTGCTGGGGGGGGGGAAATAGTGGCCAAAGGAGTGGGACAGAGGAAAATGGGCGAGTGATGGGCATCAGGACTGCCCCCTGTACATGCCTGCTCCGCCCGTTTCTCCTACTCTTTTCAACTCTGGTATCCTTGAAGAAAAAAAATCTATGTAAAGGTGGCCACTAACAATACAATTTACCAAATGATCAATAACGAATGATTCTTCATATGAGCAATCAAAAATGATCGTTTGGGACCACTAATGGACAAAAATCAACTGATCAGATTAAAGGAATCAATATGAAAATCGGATCAATTTCATTAATCTCATCGAATTGGTTAAGAGATTTTCGTCCATTAGTGGTCCCATTTCCGATAATTCATGCGGAGAAGCGTTTGTAAATGATCATTGTGCAAAGTGTATTGTTATTGGCCACCTTTAAAGGAGTCATCAGGCAATATTAAGTTCCCCCCGATCTACTTACCTGGGGCTTCCTCCAGCCCCTTGCAGCTGACATGTCTCACGCCGCAGCTCTGCTCTCAACCACTGACCCGGGGTCCCCGCCCAATGCAGAGGCCAACCTCGAGGTCGTCCTCCACTGCGCCTGCGCGAGCGCCGCTGTCAATCAAATCCATGTTGTCCGTTGTCCTCTGCATCAGAGCGGCGATCCCGTGCCGGTGGCTGAGAGCGGACGTGCGCGTGGGACATGTCAGCTGCAAGGGGCTGGAGGAATCCCCGGGTAAATAGATCAGTGGGACATAATATTGCCTGATGACTCCTTTAAGGTGCATACACACAACCAATTTTGATTGGCCAATAAAATGCCAATTTAACCACTTCCAGTAAAATTTCAGAGCATTACCAGTTGGACCACAAAAAAAGTGTAATTTCATATTTTCCTAATTAAAAAAAATGAGATGTTATTTATGGCTTTGGGTTTTGCAGTCCGGCCTCTAGCATATAAGTGATGAGACGAGAATGCGGTGAATGTACGCAGACATGGATGCTTTGTATAGAAGCTCTGAGCTCTCAGTCTGCATGCAGCCCCTCATCAATATGCACAGAATCCTCTGATCTCTCTTATCCAACGCACAGCATGGGTGGCCAGAGATATTTATGCGTTAAAGCAGCTGGCAGACAAGCAAAGGTTTCCAGCGCAAACCGTTTCAGCAATCTGTTGATTAGGATTATTCATCTTTCCGTGATTCCCAGACTTGTTTTCATCGTGATGAAAGATTTTTAAAGCTAAATAACGTTAGAAAGATTGTCTTCTCTCTGGATCTGGACTGAGTATCATCTTGTGAGAGAACGCGGAAAAGCCACCGCGTGTACTGACAGCAAGGCAGTTGATTCCGCGTCCAACGCGGCGGTCTGCACGCGGAAGCGTGCATCTAGTGACATGGCAGAACGCGGAAAAGCCGCCGCATGTACTGACAGCAAGGCGGCTGATTCTGCGTCCAGCGCGGCGGTTTGCACGCAGCAGCGTGCAGCTGGTGTGGCTGAGCCTGTTAGTTCACACAGGTTTAGGAATACACGCGCGCTGAAAGGCAGAACTTTTATGATGGTCAAGGGGGGACCAGCTGACCAGGCCGGTCAGCTGACCTCAGAGCTGGTAACCATTGGTTGATCACTTTAGGGTGGCACCAGAGAGCACTGCTCTATATATGGTTACTGCTGGCCACTCTCAAGTTGTCTGCCGTTGCGATCACTACGTAGAGACCACGGACCTCACACCCAAGACTAGGGAACTTGTGATTATTATTCTGTTATACTTCAGACTAGTTCCAGGGTGTAGAGACCACGGACCTCACACCCAAGACTAGGGAACGTGTGATTATTATTCTGTTATACTTCAGACTAGTTCCAGGGTGTAGAGACCACGGACCTCACACCCAAGACTAGAGAACTTGTGTTATCATTCTGTTATACATCAGACTAGTTCCAGGGTGTAGAGACCACGGACCTCACACCCAAGACTAGGCATTGTTTGATATTTGTTATGACCTGTTGCTTTCCTGACTATCCCTCTGCTTTCTGATTCGGTACCACGCATATCTGATATCACGTTGCCAAACCCTGCCTGACTTGGATACCAAATCAGCCTTCTGTCTTTATACTTTATCTGTCCGTGTCTTGCCGATCTGGCTTGCCCAACCTCGAGAGCTATCTCTCTCCACTTAAGAGATAGTTTCCAAGATCAGTCAGTGACATCCACCTTCAGGTGTCACTCACTCTCTGGTCCTTCCTACCTTCAGCCTGACTCCACCCCTTAGAGAGTCTCAGGCTGCTGGAAGGTTTCTGTACTCTCCATAGCAGTGTCTTCTGTACTGCTTAGGGCCACCTGCTCATCAGGTGGGTTGCTCAAAGTCATACTGTTACACCAAACACTCACCATATATATCTAGAGGTATCCAGAGGTTAGCACTATATCTGTATTATTGGTGATTCTGCAGATCATCCATAATCAGGTATAGATCTGTATTCTTGGTGATACTACAGATCACCAATAATCAGATTCTCTCTGCGTGCCGACACCGATCGTTACACATCTCTTCTCAATATGGGCTTGTTATTGCATTCACAGGTATTAGTTACTAGCTGAAGACTCAAAATTGTTTGTATTTGATTGTTAGCTCCGCCGACTTTTTTTAACCTTGACACACAGTCACTTAACCACTTAAAGAGACTCCGTAACAAAAATTGCATCCTGTTTTTTATCATCCTACAAGTTCCAAAAGCTATTCTAATGTGTTCTGGCTTACTGCAGCACTTTCTGCTATCACAGTCTCTGTAATAAATCAATGTATCTTTCCCCTGTCAGACTTGTAGGCCTGTGTCTGGAAGGCTGCCAAGTTCTTCAGTGTTGTGGTTCTGCTATGAACTCCCCCTTCCAGGCCCCTCTATGCACACTGCCTGTATATTATTTACATTAGTGCAGCTTCTCTCTTCTCTCTTATCTTTTACAAGCTGGATAAATCGTCCTCTGAGCTGGCTGGGCTTTCACATACTGAAGAATTACAGACAAGGGCAAAGCTGTTTGCAGGAAGAAAGGAGCAGCCTGAAACGTCAGTGCATGAGAGCAGAAGGGGGAAAGAAACACACAAATGATCTCTTGAGATTCAAAAGGAAGGCTGTATACAGCCTGCTTGTGTATGGATGTATTTTCTATGTGTGGACATACTGTACATCAACCTACTTCCTGTTTTGGTGGCCATTTTGTTTGTTTATAAACAAACTTTTTAAAACTGTTTTTAACCACTTTTAATGCGGCGGGGAGCGGCGAAATTGTGACAGAGGGTAATAGAAGATGTCCCCTAACGCACTGGTATGTTTACTTTTGTGCGATTTTAACAATACAGATTCTCTTTAAGTACCAGTGGTCAATGCCCCCTTAAGGACCAGAGACCGCTGGTACAGAAAATACAGAATTCTGACGAATCGCCGCCGCACATCCAGAACCTGGGCCACCCACTCTGCCATCTTTATGAGGACAGAGTTCCTGTGAGCTGGTCAGGAGCCGCTTTCATTGGATCCTGACCCTGTCTATCAATGTAAGCCAATGGGAGCAGCTTACATTGATAGACACAGCCAGGATCCAATTAAATCAGCTTCTGACCGGCTCACAGGGCTCTGCAGTCAAAGATACATGCAGTGCGTGTCTGAGACGGCAGGAGCCAGCGGCGAGATTGGCGGGAGTGATGAAAGCGGCGGATGCGGCAGTGGTGAGTTGAAATCTACACCCTGCTAGCCAGATCAGCATCAAAACACTGTGTAGTTTTAATTAGTGTTGTCCAAAAGTAGTTAATGACCAAGTTTGTTAGCTTTTGGGTCCTTGGCATCAATAATGTCACAATAGAAGCAGTTTAAATGTGCCCATTGAAACCACTCAAAAAAGTATGATTGGCTGTTTGTGTCTCCACCCCTTTTCTGAATTTGAACCCCAGTCACCCAATAAATAACTGTACCAGGTTTGAGGCTTGTGCCAATAACAGTGCAAGAATGGCAGCAATTTAAATATTCCCCTTGAAAATCAATAGGTGAATTTTGATTGGCTATTGCAGGCTCCACCCTCTTTTACTGAATATTCATCCCAGTCACCCAGTGACCAACTGTGGCAAGTTTGAGGTATTTAAAAAAAGAGGCACTAATCCGGTTTTACACTTATCAAGCGTTATCATTTTCCCTTGGAGTTTCCATGAGGCGTGTTGCTATATCAATTGAGTGCAATAGTAAAAAGCTATATAGTTTAAAACAGAGTTCCACAACCCTGTCCTCAAGGCCCACCAACAGTACATGTTTTGCAGGTAACCACAAATATTTACAGGTGGGGTAATTAGTAGAGATGGCCCGAACCGTTCGCCGGGCCAATCTCTTTGGGCCCTGTACTACTTCTGGGTCACTATGACCCGGAGTAGTATGCCTGCGCTGGCCCGGCGGTGCGTATCCTATATCGCTCTCCTGTTGCCGGGCTCTCTCTGCGCATGAGCGTGACGTCACTCATGACGTCACACACATGCGCAGAAAGTGCCTGGCAACGGAGCGCGCTCTAGGACGCTCACTGCCGGGCCAGCGCAGGCGTACTACTCTGGGTCATAGCGACCCGGAAGTAGTACAAGGCCCAGAGATTCTGAGATGTTCACCAGAAAACGGTTCGGGAACCATTCGCAACATATCTAGTAATTAGTGTCTAATTCACTACCTCTGAATTTCTACAAAACATGCACTGTTGGTGGGCGCTGAAGACAGGGTTGGGGAACATTGGTTTAGAACACAGCAATGTGATACTTATGTAGACCACCAAGAATGCCAGGATAAGTGGGACTGCAGCCACACATAGCCCACACCTGAATGATGTTGGCCAATCTGCGTATCATCAACTGGGTGCGGTTGGAGCCTGGCCGCCGAAGTTCTTACAGTAAAACTCTCCGGCTCACATTAGGGCTCCTCTAGCGCTTTGTGCACGCCACTAAAAGATTTATAGAATGCATTTTTCCTATTAGAGGCTTTTACATTACACCAAGGAAATTAATTTTTGGCATTATAAGCCACGTTTTAATCTCACCGATCCCTGTAGTGCTGAAGCTAAGTGAGAATGTTCTAAGCCAAAAAAATATTCTGTAATTTGATATTCATCCCCGGAGATGGGAGGAGAGACGTGAAGAATTCCTGTGTAGAAGCTCAATTTCGGAGGGTTATTTAGGGTTTTGCGAACATCACAAGAAAAGATGGAATGCGACTTGCTGATTTCACTGTCTGCAATAGATGGATGGTTGGTCCTCGGTGGTCACCCTCTGAGATGGATCTTGTGTCTGGTTCCTAAGTGGGCAAATTCCAAGGTTAGCCATAGGTTAATTGCAGAAGTATTTATTCCTCAATGCACAAGTCAACACAACGCTGGACAATTTTTTCGGGGCCACGGAGGGTCACCTTCATCAGAAAGTGCATTTGGTTTGTCTGCACCTCCTGATGAAGGGGATCCTCTGTGTCCCCGAACCAAATGTCAATGATTGTGTTGAAACATGAATTGAGGAATAAATATTTCTGCAAATTACCGATGGTGTGCTAACCAAACTTTGTTTATTGTACTGGGTGTCGCTTTGCAACCCGGTTATGGAGCCAACCACATAAGGCAAGGTGTGCCACTTCCAGACCCTCTACCCTACTGACTCTTTAGTGGGCGAAGGTAAGAAGAACATGGACCCCATTCCCATTTTACCATACCTCTCCAACAGGGCCGAATTTCTGCAAAAGTTGCATAGGATGTGGCCTAGCTCAGCTGTTGCTCAAAGGGGTGGCTGGACATAGAAGAGGGGTAGCTGAATATGTGGAAGAGCAGGCTGCAAATAAACAAGAAGTAAGAGGGGGGGCTGTACATGTATATTGGGTTGTGAAGAAGGGACTGCACATTGACGGGGGGAGGGGGGGCTGCTGAAGAGACAAGTGGTGGCTTCTATACATGGAAGAAGAGCTGAACATTGAAGGGGAGCGACAACTAAGTTAGCCTAGGGGAAGATATAGCCGTGGATGCCCTTCAATGGAAGGAAAGCATCCAAGCCCTCTTTAAATGCAGATATAGTTTGCCATAACTACTTCCTGAGGCAAGATATTCAAGATTTTACCCACTCTCACTGTGAAGGACCCCTTTTTAAATAGATGGCAAAAACCTTTTTCCTCCATACACAGATCATTTCCCCTTCTCCTTTGTACAACTCTATCGACAAAAAGCTCATCTGCCAAACTTTTGTATTGCCCTCTGATGTATTTATACATGTTAATCAGGTCATCGCTCTGTCGTCTTTTTTCCAAGCTAAATAAGCCCAGCTTGTCCAACTTTTCTTGGTAAGTTAGATCTTCCATCCCTCAAATTAATTTAGTTGCCCGTCTTTGTACCTGTGCTAGAAGGTCAATGTCCTTTTTATAGCGTGGTGCCCAAAACTATATCACACTCTCCAGATGAGGCCTCACAAGTGATTTATACAGAGGGAGTAGTATACTAGCATCTCAAGATATTATTCCCCTTTTATGCAACCCACAATTTTAATATTATATTATTCCCAAGTTCTTATCCAAGTCTGATATTCACAGCTGTATGGCTTTTATTGTATATGGTGATCTACCATGACTTTACATGACCATTTTTCTTGGGTCGAATTGCAAGAAAACAGAAAAGCTCTTAAACCCCATTGATCCTCAAGGATCCCATTATCAATGGTCTGGTTCTCCAGCACATAGGCATTCTCAGATCCATGTAGCAAAAGCTTATGGGAGCTCAGTCTGGGTAGGAGGAGGAGGAAGTGTTACTAGCCAGAGATTTCAGAGGCAGAGGGAAGGAGGAGAGGGGAGTGAAGTTTTCACAGGCTGAGGGGTGGAGATGCAGAGAAGCTTGCCTCTGTGTAATGATCACAAGCAGAACATGGCTGCTGTCATATCACAGGAAGAAATAAGCATATACTGTTGAAGCTGTTTGCAGCTAGATTTGCTGTGTAATCTAAACTTTAGATAAGATATAAAACTTTAGCTCAGCGAATCTGTCAAAACCAGCCTTTTCAGCCTGCCTACAGAGACTGTACACACTGGCAAACTGTCAGCAGAACGACCGACCCGCGGGCAGGTCTGACGACCCGTCGTTAGCTGGAATCCAGCATGTGTACGCGCCTTTAAAGGTGCGTACACATGCATTACTTCCGCCAACAATGGGTCCGTCGGACCCTCCCTCTGGGTGGACGTTCAGCTGACAGTAGCGCGTGTGTATGTGCTGTCGGCAGACTGATAAGGCTGTTTCTGAACGATCCGCTCAGCGGATTTGAACTCTTGCACAGGAGAGAAAGAAAACACAGATAAATCCAACCTGTATACACCTTTTGCGTGTTTATGGAGCACAGCCTGTCTAATTCTCCATTATCTGCAATTAATGAGCTACTGTAATTTGAGCTGTCAGCTCTCTGACGCCTCTGACGCATTCTGAGTTAATATGTAAACACAGGAGGTTGATCCTTTCTGAGCTCTCAGCTAACCAGCAAGTAACCAGTCTGCAACTTCTCTCTATTATAGTTCTGTAACTTGTAATGAATAGATGTTTGTCTGTAAAGGGTATTATGCTGTTGCTTATCTTTTAGAGCAGAGAGGAATTTCTGAGTTCAGATCTGCTTTAAAGGAATACTGTAGGGGGGGTTGGGGGAAAATGAGTTGAACTTACCCGGGGCATCTAATGGTCTCCTGCAGACACCCTGTGCCTGCACAGCCACTCACCAATGCTCTGGCCCCGCCTCCGGGACACTTCTGGAATCTCAGACTTTAAAGTCTGAACACCACTGCGCCTGCATTGCCGTGTCCTCGCTCCCGCTGATGTCATCAGGATCGTCCTGCACAGGCCCAGTATGGTCTGTGCCTGCGCAGTATGCTTCTGGTGACATCAGCGGGAGCGAGGACACGGCAACGCAGGCGCAGTGGTGTTCAGACTTTAAAGTCTGAAATTCCAGAAGTGAACCGGAGGCGGGGCCAGAGCATCGATAAGTGGCTGTGCGGGTGCAGGATGTCTGCCGGGGACCATTAGAAGCCCAGGGTAAGTTCAACTCATTTTTCCCCGACCCCCCTACAGTATCCCTTTAAGCATTTACCTTTTTTGTTAGCATACACCCTGGGTTTTTGTTAAGTCAGGGGGGTTGGGAAAGTTATTTCTTACACTCTCTAGGACTCCTTTCTAAATGCACGCTTTTAGCGCGATTGAAAACGCAATCGCAGGGACATCAGACTGCATGTATGGAAACTCTGATATTTCCATACATGCGCTGCAAGTCACTACTGAATTGCAGCGCTTGGTTGCATGCATTTTGGAGCAATTGCACCCGCGATCCAGTGGCAAAGCTAAGGAACTGTGGGCCCAGATGCAAGTTTTACAATGGGGCCCTAAAGCACTCTATACATAACAACTGATACGGCGCACCAAAACCTGCCAATGGCAGCTACAGTGTCAGAGGTGCAAGAAGGAGATGGGAACAGCTTGTTAATGATTACCACTATTCAAATCATCTATAGAAGTGATTATTATGAGCACAGGACCAATAGAGAGCTAATACTGTAGTTAAGAAGACACTATCAATTAACATGTTTTTTTTTCCAATTGAGATAGGAAATATTTGGGAAGTGCTGGTGTATACATTTCACTGCTTATCTATTTGATTACTGTTATCTAATTCCTTTCACATTTCTTTGACAGCAGTCTGCTGAGATTTTGATGGCAGACTCAGCCACGAGGGGAGAGGGGAAATTCCCTCACAGTGTATCTGCTAACCCTGTGTGCGCAGAGAGCTCAGTCAGAGGCAGGCAGAGCTTTCTCTCACAGAGAGCAGAGGAAATGTATCTTGTGTGCAACATAAACATTTGTAATACTGTAGTGTGTGAAACCTGATACCTGTTTTCAAATAATCTGCTTCAATATTACACTGGTCTTTGCATGTCAGACTGCAGAGATCCATACAGATTCATACCTCTGCAAATGAGTCATTCCAGACATAGCTAAACTCTACACACAATGAACTAAAGCTTTTGCCTCTGATATTTAACATGAATAGTAGGAAAATGTTTACACAGCTACTTAGACATTATTTGTACATTGTCATTTTAGAACACTTGGATATTGATAGTATTCCTTTAAGGCCCAAGGGCCCCGATGCGGTTGCGGCCTCTGCACCCCCTATTGCTACGCCCCTGCTGCAATGGGATGACAATCGCCGCCCCCGGAGGTAAAGTGCACACAGCTCCTGCGCTGCATAGTGGCAATAAGTCCTTAGAACTAGAAATACAGAGAACAAAAAGATAAGAAGATCCAGCAACAATGTATTTTTTATCGTACACATCCACTGAAAATACAAAAACACTGGGACATGCTTGTGGCGCGCCCCAATATGTCCCCTGCTGGAACCGTAGCGGATGTCCTTGAGATGGTTTTTTAGCTCAGCAGATCTCGGGAAAGTAATAAACCGCAGCAGTAACCCCGGGGACTGTTTATACCTGGGTGGCAGCCCGCCGCCATTGCACTTCTACTTTACTACCAACTGTCTCCAGATGTTTCTTTTATGAGGAATAGCTGCAGGACACAATCGCTGAATATTCATCCTTATTCTGAAATCTCACGCTTCTCCTCTAAATTCTGATGTAAGCACCTCGGCCGTAATTCTCACACGCAGCGATATCGCCGAAAAACCACAAAGAGAGAAGAAAGAAAAGGTGTTCATCTTTCACGGCAGCTTAATATTTTCTGCCACTCGCGCGGGAGCTGCCATTTTAACAAAATGTTAGCGGGGACTTTTCTGTAGATAAATTGGCGCGACGCATCTGCCTCATCTGTCAGTAAATGCCGAAATGACACTTGGTGGTAAAGGGATAATGAATTATATCTACGGTGCATGAGTTAAGTCTAATAAACCCAGAGAAGCGTGGAAGAGAAAGGATACAACTTCAAGATCTCTTCTTTGTGTCTCCACTGATATATTTTTCTTAAAGGACAACTGTAGTGAGAGGTATATGGAGGCTGCCACATTTTCTTCCTTTTAAGCAATACCAGTTATAATACAATACAATACAATAACATATCTATAGCGCTTTTCTCCCATCGGACTCAAAACGCTTAGGCTCTCTCAGATTCAGTAATTGGTAGTAGGATGAAGTATTCACACAACAAAAGTTATATTTCTGCAAATGCCAAACTGAACAGGTGGGTTTTCAGTCTGGATTTAAACACGTCCAGGGAAGGAGCTGTCCTGATCTGTTGAGGTCAGTGCTGGGCCGAAATTACGCATTAGCGTAATTACGCATCGTAATTCACTACAAATGCACCGTAAGCGTTACGTGTAAGTTTACAGTATTACGCATAATTAATTACGCGTAGACCGTAGGTTACGTTATTACGCGTAACAAATTACGCGTAAGACAGTAAACTCCCATTGAAATTACACAGTCTGCCGTAATCGCATAATATTACGCTCCCGTATAATATAAAAAAGCCGCCGACTTTAAGGGTTAATAGCAAAGCCCCCTTAAGTGCTAAGAGCCTCAAATTTGGAGAATATATTAAGGAGATCAGAAGGAATAAGAGGAAACATTTTTTTTTCAAAAAGACCTTATAGTTTTTGAGAAAATCGATGTTAAAGTTTCAAAGGAAAAATATATACATTTAAAAACCCGCCGACTTTAACGGTTAATAGCAAAGCCTGCTTAAAATTTAGGAACACCAAATTCACAGCAGACTGATTTAAAGGAACCCCATTGGTCTGCTAAGGACCAATGGGGCTCCTTGGAGCCCAAATACAAAGATGCTTTAGAGAGCTCTGAGCTATATAGCTCAGAGCTCTGTCGGGTGAAGGACGCTAAGTCCCGCCGGCTCTCGCTGCCCTCCCCGCCTCTCCCACATGTCACCTATATACATGCTGGCACCCATGGGTGCCAGCATGTATATGGGTGACAGGTGTGGGCGGAGTGGACGGCGGGAGCCAACGGGGACTTAGCGTGTATGCGGCGGCCGGCGAGTGACGTCGGGTGCGGTGGAGTTACAAAGTAACAAAGTTGTTACATTGTAACAACTTTGTTACATTGTAACTGATTAGTATATTTCCGAGGATATTGCGTGGGAACTGGCTTTTAAAGGGACAGGTAAGTATTAATGGTTAATTAAGAATATTAAAGGACTTTTTTCGTGGTTATGTTTTTTGTTCAATTAAAATACTTTTTCTATGTGTTTGTGTGTTTATTTACTTTTAACTCTTAAAGGAAATGGGTAAGGGGTACAAGTACCTCTATACTCATTTCTCCTGGGAGGGGGGGGGGGGGGGGCATCTGGGGGACCCCTTTTTAAAGGGGACTCCCAGATGCCACCATGAACCCCCCCTCCCAGGAAATCGCGGCCTCCACCTCCACCGCCCATCGGAGGTGGAGAAGAGCCCCTTGTCCTTGGATTGGACAAGGGCTCGGAGGGGGAGGGGAAAGCTTGGCTGCCCCTCCCCTTCCGAGACCCCCCAATCCATGGACCATGCGGGCTGGTATAGTCAGGGTGCGGAGCCCCACGCGGCCGGTGCTCCGCATTCTGGCTATCCCAGTCTGCATGGGGGACAAGGGGTTAAAGAGGTCTGGGAGAAGGGACCCCACGTCGTTTTTTTTTAATATTTCCCACACTCAGAACGAAGTAAGTAAAACTCTTCCCACTTGGGGGAATCTATGAAAATAAAACACTATTGTTACCTGTGCAAAAAAAAAACTGACATTTTTCGCATTTAAAAGACATTTTTGCCCTTGAAACTTAAAAATCGATTTTCTCAAAAACTATAAGGTCTTTTTGAAAAATTGTTTTTCCTCTTATTCCCACTGATCCCCTTAATATACCCTGTGAATTTGGTGTTCCTAAATTTTAAGCAGGCTTTGCTATTAACCGTTAAATTCGGCGGGTTTTTAAATGTATATATTTTTCCTTTGAAACTTTAACATCGATTTTCTCAAAAACTATAAGGTCTTTTTGAAAAAAAAATGTTTTCCTCTTATTCCTTCTGATCTCCCTAATATATTCTCCAAATTTGAGGCTCTTAGCAATTAAGGGGGCTTTGCTATTAACCCTTAAAGTCGGCGGCTACCAAACATTGATCAATGCGTCAACTTTTCCGCTTGGCTGACCGCATTAATTGCTAGTAGGAATTTACGCGTAAGCCAATAACGTAACAACCTGAATTACGGTATTCTTACGCGTAATTGCGTAAGGGCTATGCGTAATTACAGACATGTACCGTAAATGAATGTCTACGCCGCAAGCGTAATTCCGTAATGCGTAATAGCGTAAAATTACGCGTAATGATCCGTAAGCGTAGTTTTTTCCATTACGCCCAGCACTGGTTGAGGTAAGGAGTTCCAAAACGTAGGGGCAGCATGACAGAAGGCTCTGGGACCAACAGTTTCCAAGTGGACTCTGGGTATGACTAGATTATTAGAACCTGTGGATCTGAGAATGCTGGGATTGCTACGCAGCTGCAACATTTCTTTCATGTATTCAGGGCCTAGATTATTCAGTGATTTAAATGTCACTAGGCTGATCTTCAATAGGACCCTCCATTCTATAGGTAGCCAGTGAAGGGAATGCAGGACTGGCATTATGTGGCAGTGACGAGGTTGGTTGGTTAGCAGTCTGGCAGCAGTATTCTGTATCAGCTGTAGGCGGTACAAGACCTTTTTTGGAAGGCCAGTGTAGAGAGCATTGCAGTAGTCCACTTTTCAAAGCAAATACCGTGGCGCCCCAATACACTGAGAGTAGATTGCTGCTGTGTGAGGATGAATCCTTTACATCCAAGTGATCAGAAATATTTTACAGTGCACAGCGCAGGTGTACACTTCTTAATGGATGATGTACTTTTCCACCTATATGCACTCAATGTGCAAATAAAGCAAACAAGGTGCTTTTCAGTGATATGTACAAGTTCATTTATTTCTGGATAAAAAGAGGCAAATACAGGCTAATCGAGGTGGGCACTTACTTCTGGAGGGTCCCAATCCACTTAGGACTAGAGTGGGGCCGAACCTCCGATTTTAGGTTCGCGAACTTCCGCGGAAGGTTCAGTTCGCGGAAAAGTTCGCGAACTGCCATAGACTTCAATGGGGATGCGAACTTTGAAAAAAAAAAATTATGCTGGCCACAAAAGTGATGGAAAAGATGTTTCAAGGGGTCAAACACCTGGACCCCCAGGTGGAGGAGTGGGATACATGCCAAAAGTCCCCGTGAAAAATCTGGATTTGACGCAAAGCAGCGTTTTAAGGGCAGAAATCACATTGAATGCTAAATGACAGGCCTAAAGTTCTTTAAAACATCTTGCATGTGTATAGGTATACAGTGGCGGGTTCACTGAACAGAACAGGTATGCAGTGGCGGGTTCACTGAACAGAACAGGTATACAGTGGCAGGTTCACTGAACAGAACAGGTATACAGTGGCGGGTTCACTGAACAGAACAGGTATGCAGTGGCGGGTTCACTGAACAGAACAGGTATACAGTGGCAGGTTCACTGAACAGAACAGGTATGCAGTGGCAGGTTCACTGAACACAACAGGTATGCAGTGGTGGGTTCACTGAACAGGAATACAGTGGCGGGTTCACTTAACAGAACAGGTATGCAGTGGCGGGTTCACTGAACAGAACAGGTATGCAGTGGCGGGTTCACTGAACAGTACAGGTATGCAGTGGCAGGTTCACTGAACAGGTATGCAGTGGTGGGTTCACTGAACAGGTATGCAGTGGTGGGTTCACTGAACAGGTATGCAGTGGTGGGTTCACAGAACAGGTATGCAGTGGCGGGTTCACTGAACAGGTATGCAGTGGTGGGTTCACTGAACAGGTATGCAGTGGTGGGTTCACTGAACAGGTATGCAGTGGTGGGTTCACAGTACAGGTATGCAGTGGTGGGTTCACTGAACAGGTATGCAGGTATCCAGTGGGCTCACTGAACAGAACAGGTATGGTGGGCTCACTGAACAGAACAGGTATGCAGCCAGGAACAAGCTAAGCCTAACTAATCTTTCCCTATGAGAGACAGTCTGCAGCAGCTCGCCCTACTCTCACTAACGCAGGCACACGAGTGAGCGTAATGGCCGCCGCTGCCTGCCTTGTATTAGGGGGGGAGTGGCTCCATGGGCTAGTGTAGCCTAATTGGCTACACTGGGCCTGATGACTGTGATGTAGAGGGTCAAAGTTGACCCTCATGGTGCATTATGGGGCGAACCGAGCTTCCGCAAAACTTCGCCTGCGGGACGCGAACGCGAATCACTGAAGTTCGCATGGAACCGTTCGCAGGCGAACCGTTTGGCCCAACTCTACTTAGGACCCTCACTAGGTGGTAACGCTTCCCACTACAATTGGTACTCAAGCCCTTCCACTCAAACCTGTCTCCGTGCTGCCCGCTCCTGTCCCGACTAGTTTCGGCAAATGCCGTCTTCAGGGGAAAAACCTTTAGGCAACGCAGGCGCAGTGGTTTTCAGACTTTAAAGTCTGACATTCCAGAAGTGAACCAGAGGCGGGGCCGTAGCATCAGTGAGCGGCTGCACGGGCACAGGATGTCTGTGAGGGACCATTACAACAACAACAACAAATAACATTTGTAAAGCGCTTTTCTCCCATGGGACTCAAAGCGCATAAGCATGGCTCCGACCATCGTGGTACAGGGGAAGAATTTTATAAATCTGGAAATGCCAGGCTAAACAGGTGGCTTTTCAGTCTGGATTTGAATAGCTCCAGGGATGGTGCTGTCTTTACTGGGTGTGGTAGGGAGTTCCAAAGAGTAGGGGCAGCATGACAGAAGGCTCTGTCTCCAGATTTTTTGAGGTGCACTCTGGGAGTGACCAAGTTTATAGAACTTGCTGATCTGAGGTTGTGAGGGGTGTGGTGCAGCTTCAGCAAGTCCTTCATGTATCCAGGGCCCAGATTGTGCAGGGATTTGAATGTCAGCAGTCCAATCTTGAAGAGTATTCTCCATTCTACTGGTAGCCAGTGCAGTGAGCGAAGGATCGGTGTAATGTGACAGTGGCGAGGCTGGTTTGTTAGCAATCTGGCAGCAGCATTCTGCACTAATTGCAGGCGACGCAGGTCTTTTTTGGGGAGGCCAGCATAAAGGGCATTGCAGTAGTCCAGCCGTGATGTGATGAAGGCGTGGACTAGGGTTTGAAGATCCTCTGGGGGAATCAGATGTTTAATCTTTGCAATGTTCTTCAGATGAAAGAAGGAAGATTTAACTACAGATGAAATTTGGTTTCTGAAACTCAATTCCCCATCGATTAGTACGCCAAGGCTGCGCACAAGGTTGGAGCTGTTTATGTCTGAATTCCCAATCCTGATTGGTGTTGCTTTAGGATAGAGCTGTTTTGATGGCGAGCACTGGCTTTGGACAAACAGGACCTCAGTTTTGTCAGCATTCAGTTTCAACCAGTTATCATTCATCCATGCCTGAAGCTCAGCTAAGCAAGAGTTTATTTTTGGGGTAGGGTCTGTTCCACCAGGTTTGAAGGACAGGTATAGCTGTGTGTCATCGGCGTAGCAGTGGTACGTCAGGCCATGTCGTTGGATAAGTGTACCGAGTGGCAACATGTAGATTGCAAACAGCAGAGGGGATAGGATTGATCCTTGTGGCACTCCGAATTGTAGAGGTGCAGGTTTGGACATTATAGGTCCTAGGGATACTCTCTGTGTTCTGTCAGTCAGGAATGATCTGAACCACTGGAGGACTGATCCACTGATGCCACAGTACTCCTGCAGTCTGTTAAGCAGGATTTCATGGTCAACTGTATCAAAAGCAGCTGAGAGATCCAACAGGATTAGGATGGAGCATTCCCCTCTGTCCCTTGCCATGAGCAGATCGTTGCAGACTTGGATGAGGGCTGTTTCACAGCTGTGGTGTTTCTTAAAGCCAGATTGTAGAGGGTCCAGGATGTTGTTTACTGACAGCCTGGTTTCAAGTTGCAGATAGACAGCCTTTTCAATAACTTTACCTAAGAAGGGGAGGTTGGAGACAGGTCTGTAGCTGCTCATAGCATCTGGATCCATGGAAGGTTTTTTGAGAAGGGGCTTGATGATTCCTTCTTTTAGAGAGGTAGGAAACCTCCCTGCTTGCAGAGAGCAATTTACTATTTTGTGAAATGCTGGACCAAGCAGGTCAGGGCATTTCAGCATATGTTTAGTTGGTCCAGGGTCCAGGTCGCAGGTTGTCTGGCGGACCATTAGAAGCTCTGGGTAACTTCAACTCATTTTCCCCCGACCCCCCCCCCCCTACAGTGTCCCATTAAGGCGAAAATAGGATGATTTCATCACAGCAGAGATGTGAGTTCTGAAGTTTAAATCCCCATCAATTAGAACTCCCAGGCTACGCACATGATTAGAGCTGCGTAGATCCGTGCCTCCTATTCCCAGTGGTGAAGACTGCAAGTTAAGTTGTTTTGTTATCATGCTCTGCCCTCCGATCAGAAGGACTTCCGTTTTCTCTGCATTTAGTTTCAGCCAGTTGTCATTCATCCATTGCTGTAGTTCACATAAGCCTGGCTATCCTGCTGATCCCTCTGCCTCTAATACTTTTAGTCATAGCCCCTGAACAAGCATGCAGCAGATCAGGTGTCTGACATTATTGACAGATCTGACAAGATTACCTGCATGCTTGCTCCTGGTGTGATTCAGACACTGCTGCAGCCACATAGAACAGCAAGACTTGGTTTTGGGCCTTGCAATATCTGATAATCCAAAGGTCCCTGCAAGTGCTGTCGCTTTAAATGTATCAGGAGGCTCTGGACTGGAACATAATTTCGAGAACGGAAGCATTTCCGAAATTCTGATTTGTTTGTGTTATGTAAACAATCGTAATTACAAAATTCCCCATAAATGTGAAATTTCGTGAAATTAGTGACGTTTTTGATTACGGATATAATCGTAATTTTGCGAATTACATAAAATTTTGCGTAATAGTAATGAGGTCATTACGCTCATCACTACTTGGCACCGCTATTTGCCAGTTTGTGACAGAAACACTGCGGAACGGTGGTGTTTTTATGCCAATGAAAATAAATGTAAGCAACCTGGAAATATGTTTGTCACCAATCCTTTCATTATACAGAAGAAAACTGAGAACATTGAGTTCCGCTCCAACCAGAGTAAAACTTTGTTTTAAAGTGGACCTGAACTCTTGCACAGGACAGAAGGAAAACGTAGAGAAATACACCCTGTGTGCGTTTAGCCTGTCTAATCCCCCCCCCTCCCATCTGTGACTAACAGTGTTCTCCCCAGGCTCTTTTAGCCGGGTGCTCCACCCGGCTAGTTATGGTGACCACCCAGCTGTCATCGGCTCACCTCCTATGCTGTAAGCAGAGTTGCCCTGCATTTTCATCTCAACCCACCCGGCTACTTTTTCATGCCACCCGGCTACTATTTCATGCCACCCGTCTGGAAAAAAATTCTGGGGAGAACACTGGACTAATCACAACTGTAATGTGATCTCTCCCCTGTGTCACATGACTGCCATGGCAGATAAGCTAATTTGAAAGCACAGGATGTTAACAATATGTCTGCCTCCATGAAAGCAGGAAGTAGACACAGTGCAGATGTATTGCAGGATTTGTATCAGCCGTAACAAAGAAATGTTTTTTTTTTGTTTAAAGGTTATTATGCTGTTGCTTATCTTTTAGGGCCTATTTCCACTACACACAAATTGGATGCAGAATGGATGCAGAACATGCAGTGGAAATAGGCCCTTAGAGCAGAGAGGCCGTTCTAAGTTCAGGTCTGCATTAAACAGAGACAGTATCGGAAAGTTCCAGCAAGGAACATTAGGGGGAAGCATGTAAACTAGTATCCAAACCGAATTCTAAAAGAATGGAAGCTAAACTGTGAAATGTCAATGGGCGATTAGTCCACAGAGAGACGGAAAGTTCAAGGAAGAGAAAAAGAGGATTATCAGGCAAAGAAATAACAAGAATAATCTGAAGGAATAAAACTAAATCGGAACAATTACAATTCTTTTTAATTCAATTAGAGTTACATTCCGCCACTCAATAAAATAATCGCTTTCGATTAAAACTGATTACAATTATTCAATCTTTTCTCACCAGTCAGTTTGATTTTGTACGGATGTGATTGTTGGATCGTGTTTAACCACTTAAAGGGGAACTTCAGCCTAAACAAACATACTGTCATTAAGTTACATTAGTTATGTTAATTAGAATAGATAGGTAATATAATCTCTTACCCACCCTGTTTTAAAAGAACAGGCAAATGTTTGTGATTCATGGGGGCTGCCATCTTTGTCATGGGGGCAGCCATCTTTTTGGTTGAAAGGAGGTGACAGGGAGCATAAGACACAGTTCCAACTGTCCTGTGTCCTGATCACCCCTCCCAGCTGCACACGCTAGGCTTCAAATGTCAAATTCAGAATGTAAAAAAAAAAAAAAAAAATTGCACCAAAAAAGCAGAACGAGAACAACAACATCAGAAATCCCATCATGCTTTGCACAGCATCAGGGGAAAAATGCCCAGGCAGTTTTCTTCTGTGCATCTAAAAATGAGATTTGTATATGAGAAAAAAAGTTCTGATGCTGTGAAGCTGTTAAAGAAACACCAAGCCTTTTCAGTGCTGCTGAGTCGATTTTTAGTCTGGAGGTTCACTTTAAGGACCACAGGCTTACACCCCCCTAGTGACTAGGCAACTCAGCAAACAAGTGACTCCCCCCCCCCTTTTCTCTGCACCAATAGAGCTCTCAGTTGGTGGGGTCTGATCGCTCCCCCAATGTTTATATTTATTTATTTATTTTTTTTGTAAATATTTTGGTTATTTTTTTTTAATTTTTTTTATTTTTAATAAAAATGTGTATTTCTTTAATTACTTTCCCTCCATCCCCCAGTCAGCCTATCACTGCGATCGGCTGTGATAGGCTTCAGCCGTCTAACAGTCTCTAAGCAGCAATCACCGCTAGGAGACTGAAGGCGGGGCGGAGCTCCGCCCTCTCCTGCTAGCCCCATAGAAGGCCGTTTGCGCCAATTGGCGTGGAGCAGTCGGCAAGAAGTTAACACCAAGCTTGGGAAATGGGTAAGGGGAATGGGGCGGCAACGCATTTACACCTGGGGCGTAAACCAGGCAGAGGGGGCAGCTCTAGGTTGATTACCAATGGATTTCATGCTGAAAATAAACAAATCAATACATTGCAAAGTGAGCAGTTAAAAAAATAGAAGAGAGATCAAGAAATTATATTCTCCATGTAATTTGTTCATATTGTTTGATCCACAATCACCTGCAGGTCATCATCTTTACTACTGGCAGACATGGAAAAAAAAAATCAGACAGCACCAACTGCCATTAGCTATAACCCCACCCTTTAACAATACAATAGGCTAAAAGATTGATTTTTTTTTTTTAAATAGACATACTGTACATGTGCACAGATGGTTGTTTCGCAGCTGGAAACAGCTGTTATTTCCCAAGATGCAACAAGGCTCACAGACAGGAAACTGCCTGGACCTAGGTCCTGACATCACACTGTGGGAGGAGTTCCACCACAATATCAGCCATACAGACCTCCCTGATGATCTATTCGAGAAAAGCTACTGATTGGGAAGACGTTCAATCCTTGGTTACAGTTCTTCTTTAACAATCCATGAGCACAGACAATTATTCACACTGTAAGACTCTCATCACCATCAAAGAATCCAGAGATTAAAATCCCATTTAATATACAGAACATGGAATCTCAGTGAAACATCAACTGCTTGACCCACATTTCAGGACGTGTTCCTTATTGAAGTGTGCAGCATCTAATTGATCAAAGGTGCGGCGTAACGATGTGCATTGTTCAGCTACGAATAGCTCCGCACCAGACGGCCTTTCCTCCTGCCTCGCTTAGCAATTCACTCCTCACGCGATTTTCTGCTTTATTTGCTGTGAAAATCTATGTATTTAATGAGCCCGACATTCTTTCTTTCTCCACTACGACCAAAGGAATGTGAATCATGTAAAAAATACTATCGGTCCTCTAGAACGCTCATTAGAATCGGATCAAACGAGAGTTTTTTGCCTGACCCCGGAATATGGTGTATGCATGTCAACATCACACGGGTTCTGGAACTCCGATATGTCTGTAATTAGTGCAAATTGGCCCTATCTGAACCCAGGAACTGCTAATAACTCTTTGAAACAGATTTTTAAAAAAAAGTTGCAAAAAAGGCACAACGACAAATGTTTCTATTTTTCAGCCATCCCAACGCACTTTCCTCATTGGCTCCTGAAGTCTCCTGAACCTTCAGACACATGGAGGTTTGGGAAGAGTAGAGACTTCTAGCATCACACCTTTTAAAGCCATAGGCAATAGTCAAAAAAGCCTGATTTATTCATATTCTGTTCTTTTCGGTAGTGTTGGTAATTTGCTGTGGCTAACCGGTTCACAAACCCACATTGGTGTAAGGATGTGGCTGAATAGTGTACTGGTTAAGAGCTCTGCCTCTGACAGAGTAGACCTAGGTTCAAATCTCCGCTCCTCAGTTCAGTAGGAGATCTTGGGCAAGACTCCCTAACACTGCTACTGCCTGTAGAGCATGTACTAGTGGCTGAAACTCTCTTGCTTTGAGTCCATCATGAGAAAAGCATGATATAAATGTTATTTGTCTTGTCTGTGAACCCATGTGTCTCCGAATGCTTGATCATGGGCTTGCCATTCACCTACTGAAGCTCACTGCTCACACCATTTCATGTCCCAATCCCCAGACGACCCTTCCCTGCCCCTTTCCCTGCCTGGTGTGTTCAATCAGTTACCTCACAAGACCATCAAGCTAGTTTCGGCATGTAAGGCCTTTGTCAAGTTGCAACTTGATAAAGGCCTTACAGGCCGAAACAGCGGGCTGTCGTTGCCCTTTTATTGCTAGATGCTGCAATAAACATCCACGGAGCTATTTAAACCTTGTGTGGTGCCGGTCCTTTGGGGATTCTTGTTTAAAACAAACTGTAATTTATAATTTAGGTACTCTTTAACGGGTGGACTGGAAGGCTGGTCCAGTCCAGATCAGCCCTTTGATTTGGCTGAGTTACAGCCAATAAGAGGTATGCTCTCCTACACGTTGCCCATCCAGCTTCACCACCCAGTTCCCAATGCTTCCTTGGCAGGGACATCAGCTCAGCACAATGCATGCTGGTAAAGGTACCAGGCATTCTGGACAGGGGAAGGAGAGGGAGGTGCCAGGCTAGCCAGAGGATGGGGGCTAAAGCTTGGCTTACGCTATACAATATTTAGCCTAATTTGACATTCCAAGGTTGAAATGGGCTAAATATGTGTTTACTGCACAGAGGCGCAAAAATTATCCCTATGATAGACCCACGGGCAACATTCCAGGATCGGGTATGTTGGTGGTTCTTTGCCAACATTGCAAGTCATATCGATATAAAATGTAAATCCCGAAAGATTGTGGGAAAATCATGGTCTTATTGGTGCCGTGGTTGAGTAGTGTATGGCCAGCTTTAGGCTGCACCAGTGATGGACACACTTGCAGTACAGTTCGAGTGGTGATGGTGAACTAAAATGCAAAAAGATCGCCCATCAGGCTTCCCGGGGTGAACCACACTGCAAGAAGATTGCCCATTCCACTTCTAAATAATAAGTTATAATGGAGTGGACTGAGTCATTTTTTTTACGCCAGAACTTAGCACAGAAAGTGCCTACTTATGCCACAAATCTCTGTGGGCAATGCAGCTTCTAATATGAGCATGTCATTGTCTTTATACAGGTCCACTTTCATGCCGAGGCTTACGCAAGGCATCATTTGTAATGTTGACGGCTCTTTAAGCCAGCAAATTACAAATTAAAGGCCTTTATTCAGAGTTTAATTTTCAGCAAGGTCAATACAATTGCTTTAGCCTTCAGAGACAGATAACGTTTCAAAGTCATTTTCAACACGTAATTGTTTCGTGTTTAAAATTCCGAATTGGTGCACATTCACGACTCTTGCCATTATGGAGGGCTATCGAGCACATTTAAATTCAACTGAATTACTTTAAAAAGTACTTTAATTAGGCTGTCATCAAATGACTCTGAGCCTATTTTCCTTAACTCGCATTACGGCTACCAAATCTCTGCCCATTTGGCAGTCAGCACAGCCCCGGCAAGGTGGCACAGGGTACAAATTAAGCATTGGTTGGCTGTGTAAGCAAAGGCATTAAGTGTTGATTGAATATGCTGGAAGAAAAGAAGTTAAGTTTGGGTGACTGGGCAATCAGAGAGAGAGAGAGTTTAATGTTGAATGGATCTGCAGACACAGAGGTAGTTAAAGTGGACCTAAATTAAAAATACACGATTTGAGAAATAAAATCTATTTTCTAAATTATAATAATAAATAGCAGCCTTTTTTCAGCTGCATGATGACAAATATAAAATATTTTACATTTATTGGAGGAACCCCTCCCTTCCTTTCATATTGCCGGGAAAGAATCCGGCAGACTGGTGGAGTAGATGGTGTCTGGCAAAGGAGGAATTGCTAATGGCTGCCACCTGTATAACCCTAGTTATGGAAAGAGAAGGGTGAAAGGCATGCACTGAAATGCTCATAGGCTTGAAGGAGTGTTTATTCATCTTTGTATGTGTCAGAGTGGCGCAACTAAATATTTTGAATTAAAACAATGGCCTCAATTCACTAAGCTTATCTCCTGTCTTTAATAACGTTTCTAGAGTAATCACCATAGTGATAAGGCATGTAGTATTCAGGAAAAGTTTTACCTCAGGCAAACCTAAAGTTAACTCTTCTGTCTTTAAGTGAACTCTTCAATCCTTAAAGGGAAGGTCCAAGCAAAAAAAAAAAATGAGTTTCACTTACTTGGGGCTTCTACCAGCCCCATGTAGCCATCCTGTGCCCTCGTAGTCACTCACTGCTGCTCCAGTCCCCCGCTGGCAGCTTTCTGACCTCGGCGGTCAGGGCCACATTGCATACATTTTTACGCATTCTAGCTAGTGCAGGAACAAAAATGTACGCGTTGCACCACTAACGCGTAAAAATGTATGTGTTAATGTTCCTGCACTAGCGGGAATGTGTAAAAATGTACGCAATTCGGCCCTGACCTCCGAGGTCAGAAAGCTGCCAGCGGGGGACTGGAGCAGCAGTGAGTGACTACGAGGGCACAGGATGGCTGCATAGGGCTGGTAGAAGCCCCAGGTAAGTGAAACTCATTTTTTTTTTTGCTTGGACCTTCCCTTTAAGGCTAGTTTCACACCAGGACGTTGCGTTTTAGGGGACGTTATGGTCGCATAACGTGCCCCTAACGCAACGCCTGGTGCTCTCTAAGGTGGACGTCAGAGTGAGCCGCGTTGTGCAGCTCACTCTGGCGTCCGTGATGCCGTGATGCGCACTCTTGGATGCATGCGGCATCACGTGTTCCCGCCCGGCCAATCGCCGCACAGAGCGGCCGCTCCAGGAAGTAAACA
This sequence comes from Hyperolius riggenbachi, assembly GCF_040937935.1. NCBI lineage: Eukaryota > Metazoa > Chordata > Amphibia > Anura > Hyperoliidae > Hyperolius > Hyperolius riggenbachi. The sequence continues at coordinate 308,329,317 of NC_090652.1, forward strand.
CTGCACGTCACTGAGTGCAGTGAATATTAATTAGCCATGTGCCTGGCCGCTCTCCACTCCTCCCCAGCATTACTGCGCATGTCCAAGCAGTCTAACGCGGCTCTGCCGCTTACAAAGTACTGCATGCAGTACGTTGTGTGATGGCGCAGCGTTGCTGTGTAACGCAACAAGGGCACTGTGAACGGCCCATTGATTTTTCATTGCTGTGCGGTGGGGCTGCGTTACAGGCTGCTCTAACGTGCGCCTGTAACGTCCCACTGTGAAACCAGCCTAAAATAACTCCAGAATTCTAAAGTCAAAGACAGGCTGTTAATTAACTGAGTGTGAAAATAACTACAGAGGAGTTAACTTAAGGAATGAAGAGATAAAATAGCTCTCTCACTGTGTGGATGTAAGTTTTCTCTTGCCTTATTATCTCCAGCATGATCTTAGTGAATTGAGGCCAATGTTTGGTTTGAGTCCGCTTTAAGTTTTGGGTTGCTAAGTGGTCAAAGAGGAAATTAGATGTTAAATGGATATGCAAACAGAGAAGATATTACATTTTGGGTTGCTAGGCCGTCAAAGGGGCAGCACGGTGGCGTAGTGGTTAGCGCTCTCGCCTTGCAATGCTGGGTCCCCGGTTCAAATTCCAGCCAGGTCAACATCTGCAAGGAGTTTGTATGTTCTCCCCGTGTCTGTGTGGGCTTCCTCCGGTTTCCTCCCACATCCCAAAAACATATGGATAAGTTAATTGGCTTCTTCCTAAAAATTGGCCCTAGACTACAATACATACACTACACGATACATACATACATAGACATATAACTATGGTAGAGATTAGATTGTGAGCTCCTCTGAGGGACAGTTAGTGACAAGACTATATATTCTGTACAGCGCTGCGGAAGATGTCCACGCTATATAAATTCTAAATAATAATAATAAAGAAGGCATTAGCTGTTGAATGGATATGCTGACAGGCCAAGTGCACACCATAGCGGTTCTGCTGCGGTTTGAGATCCGCTTGCGGGTGTGGATCCGCTAGGGTAATGTATTTCAATGGGCTGGTGCACACAAGAGCGGGAGGCGTTTTGCAGAAACGCATACTCCCGGGCTGCTGCAGATATTGGATAGCGGATGCGTTTCTGCCTCAATGTTAAGTATAAGAAAAACGCAAACCGCTCTGAAAAACGGCACTTCAGAGCGGTTTGCCAGGCGTTTTTTGTTACAGTAGCTGTTCAGTAACAGCTTTACTGTAACAATACATGAAATCTACTACACCAAAAACGCTTCCCAAAACCGCAAAATGCTAGCTGAAACGCTACAGAAAAAGAAGAAAAAGCGTTTCAAAATCTGCTAGCATTTTGCGGATCTGCTAGCGTTTTTTGGTGTGCACCAGGCCACAGAGAGGATGTTAAGATTTGGGTAGTCAAACAGACACAGAAGAAATTTAGGTTTTTGGTGGATGTGCAGACTCAGGGCTCGTTCCCACTAGAGGTGTTTTTCTGATTTTTTGAGCGCTGGCGATTTTTCAAAATTGCCCTGAAAGCGCTTACACCATTATTGTCTATGAGGCAGTTCACATCTGAGCGGTTCGTTTCCAATCCGCTCAGAAAATCGGTGCATGGGCCATTTTTGAGGCGATTTTGCCTTAATGGAAGGTATAGGAAAAACACAAACGCTCACAAAATAGCTTTGTGCAGCGATTGCGTTCGCATTTAAGAATAAATACATTGTATTTATTCTTTTCTGGATCAAAGAGTTCACTTCCTGACTGACGTCAGGAAGTGAAAAAATGCAATCGCTCGGCAAAACCACTTAGAAAAGCGGTTCACAAAAAAAAAAAAAAAAAACAGCTCGCAGGTAATCGCCGGGAATTGGATCAAAAACCGCCAAACACGGACGGACACGTGAGCGGAACGCAATGTGAACAAGGCCTTAAGAGTAGGTAAAGATGTGGGTGACTAGGCAGTCAGAGAAAGAGAGAATTAGATGTGTAATGGATATGCAGACACAGAGGAAGTTATGTTGTTTTGGGTGACTAGGGGGAGAGAGAGAGAGAGAGAGAGAGAGAGAGAGAGAGAGAGAGAGATGTTGAATGTTTATGCAGAAACTGAGGAAGTTAATTTCTGGGTGACTGGGCAATCAGAGACAGAGTTAAAGCGTACGTTAAAAAAGGGCGCCGGGAAAAAAGGGCGCAGGGTTTTAAACGATAATCATGAATAACGTTTAAAAAAAATTTGTGCTATATTTCGTTTAAAAATAATGTTTTATAAAGTTATAAACCATTGAATAATGTGTATGAAATCGGCAATTTTAAAAACGTTCATCTTCCCTGTTTAAAAAGTGAAATTTATAATAACATTTTATAAAACATTAATAAGAATTTTACTAAAGCTATACCTAACCCTACTCACACAGAACCCTCCCTGTACCTATCCCTAACCCCTAGACCCCCCTGTTGGTGCCTAAACCTAAGCCCCCCTGTTGGTGCCTAAACCTAAGACCCCCCTGTTGGTGCCTAAACCTAAGACCCCCCTGTTGGTGCCTAAACCTAAGACCCCCCTGGTGGTGCCTAAACCTAAGACCCCCCTGTTGGTGCCTAAACCTAAGACCCCCCTGTTGGTGCCTAAACCTAAGACCCCCCTGTTGGTGCCTAAACCTAAGACCCCACTGTTGGTGCCTAAACCTAAGACCCCCCTGGTGGTGCCTAAACCTAAGACCCCCCTGGTGGTGCCTAAACCTAAGACCCTCCTTGTGATGCCTAAACCTAAGACCCCCCAGTGATAAGCATTAATAACGTTTAAAAAAAAAATATGGTGCGGTTCTTCGTTTAAAAATGTAAAAAAAAAAAATGTGTACGGTTTTTCGTTTAAAAGTAATGTTTTCAAAAATATTGTACTGTTTTTCGTTTAAAAATAATGTTTAAAAAATTATAAATCATTAAATAATGGGTAATCATGAGAAGCAGTTATAAATCATTAAAAGTCTCCGGGCGCCACTTTTAAATCGTTATTTTTCTCCGGCGCCCTTTTTTCCTGTTGGGCGCCCATTAAACAATATTTATTATGGGAGTGAATAGCGGCGCCCCTTTTGTCCACCTGCCTCATGCGCCCAAATTTCCTGCTTCCGAGTTAAAAGGTGAATGGATATGCAGACACATTGGAAGTTACCGTAAGTTTTGGGTGACTGGGCAGTCAGAGAGAGAGAGAAAGAGAGTTAGATGTTGAATGGATATGCAGACACATTGGAAGTTACTGTAAGTTTTGGGTGAGTGACTAAGCAGTCAGATAAAGCGAGAGATAATTGTTTAATGGATATGCAGACACAGAGGAAGGTAAGTTTTGGGTGACTGGGCAGTCAGAGAGAGAGAGAGAGAGAGAGAGAGAGAGAGAGAGAGTTAGATGTTGAATGGATATGCAGACACATTGGAAGTTACTGTAAGTTTTGGGTGACTGGGCAGTCAGAGAGAGAGAGAGAGAGTTAGATGTTGAATGGATATGCAGACACATTGGAAGTTAGGGTGAGACTAAAATAGCTTCAGGAAAGGAAAAAAAATCAAAATTGCAAAAATGTGTATTTCACTTAACAAAAGCAAAGCTCCGTTGAATGCCTGTTTCAAGCAGGTGAAAGAGCTAGAGACTAAGCCAGAAATGTGTTTGCATATCCATTCAACCTTTAAAGGAGTCAACAGGGAAAACATGTAAAATTACTGGTACTTACCGGGGGCTTCCTCCAGCTCCAAGCTCCCAGGACGTCCCTCGCCGCAGCTCTGCCCGCAGCTGTTTGCCGCAGGTCCGTCCCAGTCCCCGGCGATGACATTAGAGTGACCTCCAGGTCGCTCTGTACTGCGCCTGCACGAGCGGCGCTGTCAATCACCGCCGCGTGGGTCGGAGCGGACTGTGCCATGTGGGCCGGAGCAGACCGCTCCGGCCCACGTGGCAGTGATTGACAGCGCCGCTCGCGCAGGCGCAGTACAGAGCGACCTGGAGGTGGCTCTGACGTCATCGCCGGGGACCGGGACGGACCTGCGGCGAACGGCTGCGGGCAGAGCTGTGGTGAGGGATGTCCTGGGAGCTTGGAGCTGGAGGAAGCCCCCGGTAAGTACCACTCATTTTAATTTTTTTCCCTGATCACTCCTTTAAAGTGAACCTGAGATACAAATAAACAAATGAGATAAACAATTGGATCTATCCTTCTACTCCTAAAAATGACTCTTTTAGATATCTCAAGGTTTTATTTTATGTATAAACATTTACAAAGCAGATTTAATGTTTCATAGTCTCTGCTCAATTCCAGAGTCTCAAGAGTCCCAGAGTGAAAATACACAAACTATTTTCTACCTTTTTATATTTTCCTCTCACGGTAAAAAGCCCAGGTATCAGCTTAGGAAAGTGTTTTATAGCTGAAATTTGTTATCAGTGAGCCGACTGGAGAAAAACGGTCAGTTCCATAGCAAATTATAAAAACTTTTTTAGGCAGGGAAAAAAGAAAAGGAGCACAGCATATGTGTCCGTATGCTTGCCACTGCATATGCACATGTCTATTTCACCATGTCACATGTTATCTCTGGTACACTTTAACTCTCTCTCTCTCTGACAGCCAAGTCAACAAAAACGTAACTTCCTCTGTGTTGTGCTGTAAATTCTTGGAATCCTTTGACGTCTCTCTGCTAGCATACAATATAGAAACAGAAAGCAGAAGTCCTCTGTTATTTTTTTCACACTGCCCCCTAGTGACGAGTGGCCATAAATACACATTACAGCATTACTAATTATTAGCAAAGAAATTTAACAAAATAAAAAAAAAAATTTGCAACAATGTATTGTTCTTGAGTACTCACAAGCCTCCAAATAAATTTCTAAAGAGTTAATAAAGTATCTTTTGAACACTATAACATATCCCATGGGTGTTAATCGTTAGTGAATCATGAGGTTGAGTAAAGTCAGCAAAAAAAAAAAAAAGAAATAGACAAAACAGGCATTAAAACAATGAAGACATTTAGTGATGAAGGCCCAAGGTTTGCCAGCTTTTACAACCAAACAGCAGAGAGTCTAGATAAAAAGAAATCTCAAACAGGTTTGTCAATCACTTTGGTTCGCCAACATGTTCCCACATGTGTAGATTTAATATGTAGAGTAATCATCTGAACCCATTTAAACCAAACACTTCCCTAAGACCTCCTACTGAACCATTTCAGTTAGAGCACTAAAATGTTCTACCACAACAGTTTATTTTCTCCCTTCTTGACAAATTCTCATAAATTTGCTGTTGTCCTGAACTGGTGCCAGCAATCCAGAATGCTCAATAATTCCTCGACCTAAGAAGTGACTGTTCCTCTGAACACCATAATTTGACACTAATATATTCTGAATATGTATATTTACCTTTTGATTAATCATCATCTCTTTTTTATTTACTTGTCCCGGAGACTTTATGCAAGAAAATGTTTTTTCAACTTCCTATTTTTAATGACAGGACAACGAGGTCCGTCCTTGAGTGGGGAGATGATTTTTCTTGATGAAGTTGCCCATAAATCGACACTGCAGGGACTTTGGCAGCTTGCAAATGGAAATGTTGTTAAAATGTCCTAAAGACAACAGGAGATCTTCCCAAGGAGTCATTAGAGAAATTGATGAGCGCGCTCTTTTCTTATTCCTTACCCCGGAGGACTCATTATGTAGAGAAAACCGTGGCAGAAGCATATCTGTGATGTAGAGGTATGTGGAGAAGTACCGCCACTGCCGACCTTTCCTGCCCCAACACAAGGAGGGAAGATTTGTACTCGGTATACCAGGAGGACGGAAGTGTGCATATGGTTGTCGTTAAAGGGAAACAACACTGTATTTCCAGTCAAACGTATATTGGACCATTTTGAAAGAATAGCCACTCCACAATTTTTGCAACACGTTGCACAGGCATGACCCCGCTTCATTAGGCAGTAAGACAGGAGTATAAAGCTCAAATCGTCCAGGTCTATGCCAAGCGCCTCTGTCTGGATTCCAATCCTAGCTACAGCCAGTATCTATTCAGTAAGGAGACCTTGGGCAAGACTGCCTAGCACTGCATGGTGGCCTAGTGAGTGTGTCCTTAGTGGCAACAGCTCTCAAGCACTTTGAGTCCAACAGGCGGAAAGTGCTACATAGTGTGAACCTTTCATTTTCATACAGTTTCTTAACTCGAGCTCACTACTCAACCTTCTTCACCTTGGCTTTCACCCCACCTAGGCCTCAATTCATAAAAGTGAGTGCGGTAGTTCAGAGACGGGCGGGAAATTACCGCTAGCGGTAAATGAGGGTTTTTGCAGTGAATTCATAAAAACATTCAGAGTGTGAAGTGATTGCGATAGCAGTCGGTAAGTTTGCGGTAAGTATGCGGAAAGTATGCGGTGTGGTGCGGAAAGCTGTCGGTATAATTTGCTGAGCGCGGTAGTTTGCCGCTGACTTCCTAATGACAAAGTGCATGCTGGGTAGAAGTCAAACTCATGACCTCATGCTTCACAGTAAGGGGCAGTACCTCTGAACTAACTGGACCAACTCATATGGAATGCCAGTGGGCAGTTTTAGACACACGTGACTTATTTCTTCATATATATATATATATATATATATATATATATATATATATATATATATATAATTATTCTTATAAATTATCTAACTCTGTACGATTTCTAAAAGCCTGGGTGATATTACAACCACCCTTCCTCCTCTGTATCCTTAAAAATTCTATAACATTAAGTTGAAAGGGCTCCATTTGTCACCTAAAAACCTACTGAGTAGAGCAAACTGGTCAGGTCTTTGTTGGCGATAACAACATGTTATTTATTGCTTCCTTACTCCCTCTTTTTTTACATGAATACACTTCATTCAGTTTACCGACACAAACAACGTTTTCATTACCGCACTATTACCGCATCCACTATCAACAACATACCATGCGGTAATTTACCGCTTGGGCGATAACGCATGCGGTAATGCTTTATGAATCGAGGCCATATTCGGCTAATACAACGTGTAATGGGTTGTATGTGAGTTCTGCAGTGCAAACACATCCATTGCCTGAAGAGTTCACAGTTTAAGAAACCCAGGGCAAGTATTTGGGATCGCTGCCATCCTTCAAACAGCTCCAGCCTAGAGACGCCTGTGCCCATGAAGCTTATTGTGAACAGACGGCGGACGGTTTATAGCATGCTTTTTTTTAATCCCTATTTCTGGATTTCGGTTGAATGGAGCGTAGAACGGTTATCTTTCCTCAGCAGCCGTCGCAAAGGTTATCGTTTTTTATTCCTCTGTCTATAAAATTCATATGAACTTTGCACAGACAATCCAAATTGTATCTTTATTCGGAATACCGTCCTTCCCCGAGCTCGATAATGCCGTAATCACTGCCTGCTACCGAGATATAAAGCTCTTGCTGCAAATTGCGCACCCAAAGAACAATTCATTCCTAAAAAAAAAGACAAACAGCCTTCATTTCGTACAGCAGGCTGAATTCCATTTCCCTGAGCGGTTCAGGAAAAAAGTCAAACTTCAAAAATTAGCGAGCATTGTGAAATGTATCTTCGGAGATCAGACGGGAGAGCTGCTGAGCTTCATCTCAGAAACATTATTCTGAGAACATGAAAAGTTCGAGGTGACGCAATGCTATTTTCAGGGCAGAGATCTGTGCCGAGCTCTGCTTCAAGCTCATTTGTCGGTGTGAATATACATGAACTGACTCATCTGTAGCTACAGAGGCAAAATAGGTCCCTCAGATGAGGAGAGGAGATGAGAGATCTATCAAAGCTCCCGAAAGCATTTGTTTGCCAAAAGTGGAACACCAGAAGAAAGTAGGTTTGGGTGGAATGGGCTACAGTTCAAAATCTTGAAGGGGACACATGGGGGACAGAAGGGGACACATAGAGGGACAGAAGGACATATGGGGACACAGGAGGACATATAAGTTACAAGGGGTACACAATAATATGGAGACATCTTCAAGTCATTCCTGAACCATGCACACACCAGGTTTAAAGTGGTCTGAAAGTCAGCATTTCTACTTTGCTCTAAAAGATTCCTCACAGCCTGAAAGCTACTATGCCAGAAAAGTTGATAACATATAATAAAAAGCAGTTTGAATAAAATGCAATGCCAGCTTTCAGGGCAAGATAAACTACACTTTGGAAACTTGTAATTTGTAAACAGATAATATTACATTGCACAAAAGCAAATATGATAACTGTATGAGTGATAAAAAGTAGGAAAACACTTTTTTATTGAATGTTATGTCAGAGTTTCAGACCACTTTAATATATTTTTCCCTGGTTTTTGCCCTCTTATCCTAAGTGCGTCTTAAGAGTCCAGAGCAGACACCATAATACACGCAATCTCTACTCTACTAACAATAGTCCCGCTTACAAGACTTCTCTCGATCCTCTCTTCTCCTCTAAAACACCCTTCTTCAACACATATGCCACTCACCCCTACTTACCCTTTTTAGACTCAATCTGAAAACTCACCACTTCAGGCAAGCCTGCTCTCCTACCTAGGACACTTCGGCCACTGACCACCATTTCTACCATCTCATACACAGCTTCCCTTTACCTACTGTCTGATCCCTTAAATCTTTTAGACTGTTGGGCCTTTTGGCCAGGACTCTCTAGCCCTTTTGTCTCACGATGCTGTGTAATGTGTCTTCCATCCACTTCTTCTATCTATATATTGCCGTATATTGGTATGAAACCATCTTTACATACTGCTTCATTGCTCTAACTCTTGGTGCCTTCTCAGGTCTCCAAGTCTCCATCCAAGGTAGCAGAGAAATTTTAGACTTCGGTATGGAGTCCTTTTTTTTTTTTTTCTAAAACAGGAGTCAAACTCATGACCTCATGCTTCACAGTAAGGGGCAGTACCTCTGAACTAACTGGACCAACTCATATGGAATGCCAAATTAATGGAGAAGTTAGAGACAAATCTTGCATAGGACTGGCAAGAGATGACTAGGGTGGATGAGAAGGGAAGAGCATTATTTATTTATTTATATTTTAGGGTAGAAACTAGTGCAGCTAGTTCAGAGCATGTAGTTAGGAAAGAGCTAGAGGTCAATCAGTGGAAGGACTGACAAAATAGATCCACAGGGTCATATGAGATGTAAAAGTGGCATCTTTTATTGCATAACGTAAATGGTATTGGGTGCCTTGGCACCTTAAAAAAAGAAGTACAGAGACAACAGGAACCATATAGTGCAAACTGTGCAATATATTATAAAAGTAAGGAATAATGAATTAAGACAAATTATTACTCACAAAGGTGGGTTGCATGGGCGGCCACCAACCACTTGAAAGAAGGTAGAGATGTATAACCCAACTCCACTCGGGGTGTCTAGCTAGGACAAGATTTAGTGGCCTGAGGAAGTTGGCTCAGACCCGCAAAACGCATTGTCTTTGCTAATAAAACATATTGTCTTGTGAGACTGTCCTTACTGAGGTAAGCCGCCTCCCACTTTTCTCTTTTAAAGGAGTTATCAGGCAATTTGAATCAAAATAAATGCTACTTACCCGGGGCTTTGTCCAGCCCCAAACTCCCAGCATGTCCCTCGCCGCAGCTCGGCCGTCAGTTGTTCATCGCCCTGCCTCCTGGTCACTGGCGATGATGTCAAGCTGACCTCCAGGTTGGTCGGTACTGCGCCTGCGTGAGTGGCGCTGTCAATCACCGCCACGTGGACTGTTCCGTACTGCGCCTGCGCAGTACTCTCCGATCCACATGGCGGTGATTGACAGCGCCGCTCGTGCAGGTGCAGTACAGGCCGACCTAGAGGGGGCTGGACGAAGCCCCTGGTAAATAGCATTTATTTTGATTCGAATTGCCTGGAAACTCCTTTAAGTGTTCTTATCTCAGTTTTATTCATTTTTGGAGATCTCTTATCGTTTATTGTGTTTACTGAATAACAGACAGACACAGAAACAATAACATCCACAGATACAACTGACACGTATGGGGCTTACAATCTGCCCTTAGCCATAGGTACCAACACACAGCATGTAGGCAGAAGGAGGAGAGAAGGAAGGAATAGTTGGCACTGCAGCTTAGGGACAGCTACCGCTGGAAGAACGTAGGCAGGATGTACACACACTCTCTTCTCCTGCTATGGTGCAGACTGCGTGCTCAGATATATGAAGAACAGGTATTGAAGGAATGGAGAGAAGGGAGGTCAATCGGCACTGCAGGTGCTTTATTCCATAGATAGGCACATTGTTCACGTACCATAAGGTGGAGTGTGGTGATGCGGTGGGTGCTGGGGGAAGGTGCCTGACGGTCGTTTTGCGCTACAATGCGCTTCAACGGAGGCTAATTTGCGGGGTAATTAGCCTCCGTTGAAGCGCATTGTAGCGCGAAACGGCCGTCAGGCACCTTCCCCCAGCACCCACCGCATCACCACACTCCACCTTATGGTATGTGAACAATTTTTATCCTTGTGATTTTTGTACTGTACCTGTGCCTATCTATGGAATAAAGCACCTGCAGTGCCGATTGACCTCCCTTCTCTCCATTCCACCAACACACAGCAGTAGGAGTTCAGCATGGACATTGGAGGAACAATCGTTTATGTCACAGTCCTCCACCAATCAACACATTTTCTGGAGTAAAAGGTGATTTGAAACCTCACCAGATGTTCCAATAACTTGCCTCGAACTCTTCTTTCTATTACATTTGTTCTACGTAATTTTTTTTTCTTAAATTTCTCTTCCTCGTGTCTCTACAATCATCCCCAAGGAAGTGCGTATTCCATCTCTCCGAGAGATTTCCCATACAAGTTTCAATTATATCAAACATAATAGCTGTCTAATATAGACATTGTCATCATTTATTTAAGCTCAGGGACCTGGCAAATTTGTTTTAAATAGAGCAGAGCTGCACTCCTCCGCTGCAGTTAATTATTATCAATTAGCATTAATTTGATGGGGGAGATCAATTATGAAATAGTTATCTCTCTGTTGGGACTAGTAATACTTGGCATATCCCTGACATGAGAATTCCAAGGCCATTATTAACCCCCTCAAGACGGGGGTACCTAAAATGATGAATCTTTGCAACTCTTATCTCTCCCGGAGCCTCCAAGGAACAAGAGTTCTATGAACTTCTATAACTTACAAAAATCATTTCCAAACTTTAAAGGGGGAAAAAACTCAGACATGACATTCAATAAAAATGTATTTTCCTACTTTTTATTACCCATGCGGTTACCATAATTGCTTTTGTGCACAAGCAATATTGTCTCTCTACAACTTACAAATTCGAGTGTATCTGTTCTGAAAGCTGACATTGAATTTTATTGCATAACTGCTGTATTTATATATATTAAAATCTATCTTGGGAAGGTTTTAATATATTTTAATGGTTTATGTGTTATTTTTATTGAACAAAATACAGTATATGCAGGTGTAATTTTACTATTTGGCCACAAGATGTTAGTACGCGAACAGGAAGTAATGCATGAATGTGTTCCTTTGTTACAATGACCACAGAAATCTCTTTAATGTTGCCGATCATTGACACAGACACTAAAATCGGTGAATAGGAACTGCATTCTCATTCATTGATCTGTGGAATAACCGGTGGTGACGAGAACATGCACGGACCCACGCGCGGAACGCGCATAGCGACGATTGCGACCAGGGACGTATGTCTACACCCCTGTGTGGGAACTGAAGTTCTGCGGAGTGTAGATATACTGGAGCGGATGGCAGAAGTGGTTAATTGTCTGCCAGGGTATTTGCTGATCACATTTAGTAGCATATACAAAAGGTCAGGACACAGATATGCAATGAATTAGTGTTTAATATGAACAGTGCTATATACATATATACAAATATAACAATCGCAGTACAGAATCATCAAGCAGAATCGACATCACAGTCCAAGATCAAATATACACTAAGATCAGAACCCCTACGATATACATACATGAATACACTCTAGCTAATTTGGGTAATCTGGGACACAGACAAGCGTCAGAGCAGGGCAAGATAGGACGCAAGCCAAAGGCTCACACAGACAGACAGACTGGAATCACAGAGCAAGGCAGGATAGGATGTAAGCCAGAGGCTTACCCAGGCAGTCAGACAAGCTGGAAACACAGAGCAGAACAAGGAAGTGGACCAGCAAGCAGAAGTCACACTTACACGAGCATCTGCAAAGTGTGAAGGGTGTGGCCAGCTTAAATAGGAACTAGCAGCCTGGCCGGACACCAGTGGAACAGAGACATGTATAACCCATGATACTCCATCTAGTGGTAAACCTGTAAACTGCAGGCAACCATGAAAAACAAACAGAGCCTCTTGTGATGACACCAGCAGGTGAAGCAGGAAGCAACAGCATTTCTGACAATAATTATTTGTTTCTGAACTGGAAAATGCCAGCGTTGGATATAAACCAACATAGGATTGGTATAGGTTAAACTTTAACAGCCTGTCTAGATCTGTGTTTGGAAATTGAACTCAACACCATTACTTTATTCTATCCCTGTAGTACAATAAGCCGTATTGGCCCATCCCCCAGTGGAAGAAAGCGATATGTCCAGCGCCCCTTATTGCTGTCCGCGGATTTTCATTCTCCAGCTTTCGCGTCTGACAACCCCTCACCTCTTCTCTATATATGTGTGGATTATGCTGATGATCACGCCAGATATTATCCAGAACCCGACTTTACATCTCAATCTCCCGCAATATATTCCGATATGAAGTTATAAGACCGGTCTGCCCATGAAGCAGTACCGAGCGGCTTTTCCATTATTCCGCCGGAATATTTTAAATTGATCCGCGCAGGCCGTAAAGATTAGGTTTATATGAGAGATGAATATCGGGACACGCTCTGCCGGATTACTCGGCTGTGCAGCCTTCTTCTGTATCGAATAAAAACTCACAGAGCCGAAGAGACGCTCGTAAATAATTTCCATGCGGGGCTAATGGAAACTCACAGGAGGAATCGCTCGTCAGATATACAGCGTGCCATCTCACCCTGCTTCTTATTTGTCTTCCCAGCCACGTAAGAGCCATCAAAGTAAAAGCCAGTTTAACTAGTTCAGCTGCACGGACATGATAGTCACGTAGCAACTATTGCTGCGGGAATGTGACTATTACATTCGCGTGTTCATGTGCTCCAGATGGCCCCCAAAGCAGGAAGGATTGGTGAAAGGGGACATATGTCCCCTGAGCTAATCAGTGCCTGTTTAGTGGGAATGATTGCTGTTACAGCCAGTAAAAGTGATCATTCTCTCAAAATGAAAAAATAAAGTTCATGACTTCCTGTAAAGATTGTGTGCGAGTGCCTGCTGCAGTGATAATTGGTCAAAAGTATCATATGATCCCTTTACCCCTCTGGCTGCAGTGAATTGCCCAAGCGACCATGTGATCCCTTGGCCAATTAGCGTCCTCCTAGTCCATCACTGATCATTTATGAAAAAAAAAATTGTTAAAAATAAATATTTTAAATAAAAATTACATGCTACTAGAGCCCCCTAGGCAGCAATGATTGGTGCAAGGGGTCAAGGGGTCCCTGAACTAATCAGTGCACCTGAAGGTCTTTACCCACAATGCGATTCCTCTAAATTGAATGAATGAAGAAAAATTGCTGAATACTTAAAAACACAGAAAGCATACCTCCCATACTTTTTGAGATGAGAAAGAGGGACACTTAAACCACGTCCCTGCCACACCCGTTGTCATGCATACCATAAAGATTTCAAAAGAAAAATATGTTGTTTTATAATTCAAACCACACTGGTCCTTTCTATCCTGGTTCATTTTTTTTTTCATATTAACATTTTAAAATTAGTAATATATCCATTTAGAGGATGGGAATAAAGTCAAACACATTTTTTTTAGTAGAGAAATATATATATTTACATAGAAAGAGGGACAAAGTCCTGAAAGAGGGACAGTCCCTCCAAAAGAGGGACAGTTGGGAGCTATGAGAAAGAAAAACGTTACATGTGCGACAAACTTGATTCTACAAAAAATACAAAAAAAAAAAAAAACAACAAACAACAACAATAAAAAAAAAAGCATAAGAATGTTAAAAAAGTATGAATGGAACAGATAATAGCCATGCACCCTTTTTTAATTATGCACTTCTAAAAAGGAGCCCCACTAATGTTAATCTGGACTTCTGTGTATTTAGTCTGCAGTCTTTGACTTTTTTGTTTCCTTATAGCAGGGGGTAGTTAAACAAATTGGTTTTTCCTTCATGAATCTCCCGTTTCTGGTGATAGCGTTTCGCGGAGAAGCAGAATGGATCTGTTTCTGCCCTCTGTCTCTCCCGATCTCACAGGCGCATGTCACTGCCCCCCCCCCTCCCCCTCCCCCTCTTCACGCAACAAGTGTCAGGCATTTTGTTTTTCGCCACTGCAAGTTGATGATGATAAAAAGCAGGAGAAACATTAAATCTCGCCATCCAGATAAGAGTTATGGAGCAGCCATTACACAGAGCAGGGAGGATATGGAGATGAACACAGACACTTTCACATGATGAGTAATCTTAGGACAAGTGCACTACGGAAAATGAGCTTTTAATGCATCGCAGGTTGCTTCATGAATCATTTTCATTGTGGAAATCGCTCTGCTGCAGATGATTCTCTAATACCAATTCAGGAAGAGAAACAAAACAAAGAGCTTCTTACAGGAAAAAAATAAATAAAAAACAAGCGGCAGATACAACATAATACAAAGCAGCGGCATAGAAAACTACCGACACCAGCTGTATACATCTCCGAATCCACCACAAACGGGAGCACGATGGGCCAGAAGCTCGAAGACAAGTATCTACACCGATTCCTGGGGGTCCAACTAATGGTGCCCAAACATGGTACAATTATTCTGTTTGGTCTAACCAGGGCTGGATTTGTACTCTTTACTGCCCAAGGCCACAGTCACCAGCCGCCCCACTTCAGTATAGGTAGCGAGTTGACCCCTCCCCCCTTACCTATAGTATAGGTAGCCAGATGATCCCTCCCCCCCTTCCCTCCAGTATAGGTAGCCAGATGACCCCTCCCCCTTCCCTCCAGTATAGGTAGCAAGATGACTCCTCCCCCCCTTCCCTCCAGTATAGGTAGCCAGATGATCCCTCCCCCCCTTCCCTCCAGTATAAGTAGCCAGATGACTCCCTTAATCCCCCCACCTTTAGAGTAGGTAGCCAGCTCACGATCACACCATAGAAGCCATTTGTGTCACTCATTTCTCCTCTTGTCTCCAGTGCAGAAGCTTCCTCTTCCTCTCTGTCTCCAAAGTCCATAGCCGCCTGCCACAACGCAAACGTGCACAGAGAGCAAGATGACTGCTGCACAGGCAGCTAGCAGCAGAGTACCGCGGTCAGGTGCTCACCTGATCTTCCTGCATTGCTGCATATGCAAGCCTGCAAATGTTGCACCATTATATCCTGCTGCTTTGGTTCCCTTGCTCCTGTGGTGCCCTAGGCCATGGCCTAGTGGTCTTGGCCTAAATCCAGCCCTGGGTCTAACAGTTTTTAAAATTATTTTCAAGGTACCGTACACGAATGTTCAATTTTTCCAAAAATCCGAGAAAAACGGTTGAATATGAAGAAAAAGTTGGTTTGTATCTAATAGTAAACCTATTACAAAGTCAGCGCAGATCATGAGTGAATCCACTTTTTCACAATCAACTCTATTTCGCCAGAGTGATCATCCTGCTCAGAAATCCAAGTGGTATACCATCACCCAAAGGATTAGAAGGAGCTTACCAGCTGCTGACAACCCACGTTATAAGGTTATATGTCTCGCATTCAGTGGTAAGGTGGACCAAGAAGAAACGACCGGGATTCAAACTTCCAACAATCCTTATTTTAGTTCAGGCATACTATCCGGAAGGCCAAGATCGACAAAAGAAGCAAATAAACGGCAGATCTAGGTGTAACCCGTTTATTGGTAAAACATAGCATCCCTACCTAATAAGACGCAAGTGTCTCTCCGTCCCATGCCCCAGTGTGTGTCCTTTTCTGTTGTGCGCATGTGCAGGGAGGGACGCAGAGATATTGAGGCGATGCAGCTTGCAGGGGCCAGGAGGGGCGGGCATGTGCGCGTGCCCAGCGGACGTGAGGGTGGGCGTGCGCGCGGCGGACGTGAGGGTGGACGCTGAGGGCGTGAAGGGGTTTGCGCACATGCGCGCGGCGGATCAGCGGGGACAGACATAGCCCATTTTTAAACGGGCTAAGGTCACTAGTATAGCCATAAAAGGAGAAGTAAAATTCAATAAAACTTACATAATGGGTCCAAGCATTGGGAACCCCGAGAAAAATGTTGTGCTTGTATGCTGGTCCACAACCAGTAAGACAGCAAAAAGGTGCCGCCTGTCTCCTTTGTATCTATTAGTAGTTTGTTATACAACCTACACTATACAATTTCACAACCAATCAACCAGATTTTTCCAACATGTCCAATCACATTTTTATTGATAAGAGGAATAATCATTCTTTTCGATTTTCACTCTATTCTATTGTTTTGGTCGAATAAATGGGAAATCAAATGTTTTAATTGTACCGTGTATGAGCACCATAAGACGCAACCAAAAAAAAAAAAGGACACACACTATACAATTTTTTTAATATTTTGAGAATTGCACTAAATTTTTCTGACTGATCGTAACATTTGGAAAATCTGACCAATGTACCACACACCTATGTTCACATTTTTCTCCAATTATGAAAAAAAGAATTGAAAACTCAGAAAACAATGCTCGGGTCTGTACATCAAGGAATTGTCACCAATCAATTTTCATATAAATTAATCAGAAAATTCCAACACTACTGATCTTTTATGAAATTAAAATGGGAAATTCGATCAGATTTCTAGAATGAATTAAAAAAAAAAGTTTTCAAATTTTTTTTGGAACAACTGATTGTTTTAATCGAATTACTGTAAAATTTGATTATTTTATTGTATGGTGTATGGTTGGCTACCTTAAAGGATCGTGAAAAAAAAAATTAAAAAACATATACATTTAAAATGTACATTTATTCCAGAGTTACATTCAATATAAATTACTTTTCTTTTGTATGTTACTGACACTAGGCAGTACAAAATTGATAGCTCCTCTAAAAGATTTTAGACTAGTCCAAACTAGACCTCAACTGGACCAAAACTGCACTAGACCTCATGGAAGATTCTCAATATTATCTTTATTCTTTCCAAAACCACTCCCTGGAAAGGATCTATATGTGCATAACCAGTATGTCAGCCAGCTTCTCTACTCACTTACACATATTGTTTTGGCAGTTGAACTGAGCAACTGCAGTTCAGTAGTTGCTTTTGTACATAAAGAAATAATTGAGAATGCCCCATGAGGAGATAGACTAGTGCAAAACTTGACAGATAACAAAGGACCGAGAGCCCAATATAGTGTAGTATGTACTGGAAATTGGAGAAATTAATGTAGAGTGTAAGTAATATACTCACAAACCAGGGTTACCTCCAAGGCAACCACTGAGAAGGCAGGTGGGGAGAACACGCCTGTCCCCACTCAGGATTAAGACGTCGCTCTCTGTGGATAGAAGAAAAAGAAGGGTATACCACCCTTCCACCAAGGGTGGATTCTTGATATGTAAAGTTGTACAAAGGCGCCAGTAGGATATTTATTGCCTGATGAAGCAGGATTTTGCCTGCGAAACGCGTTGCAACTCGTACTAGGAGTATGTAAATAAATTGCTTTTTGACCATAATTGACAGTACTTTTGTCTGTTTTGGGGTTGGCTGGTCCACCACCACATCCCGAATGTTTTAAACATTTTAGAGTGTTTTTATCCTACTGGCGCCTCCGTACAACCTTAAAAACCTAACAGATGTTAGATTTTCACTACCAATTGTAAGTGACAGCGACATAGGGAAATAGCCATTTATAGTGCATTTGACTTTGGGAGACACACGCATTTATATGACCCTATTTGACATTTTACAATTTTTTGTGATAATTGTCCTTCAATTTTGATTTCGACTATGCAAAAAAAACAACAACAACAAAAACACCTCTAGTTTGGTTCCCACCACAAGCAGTTTTCTAAGTGCCAATCATTTGAAAAGCTCTTGCTAATGTAATTCTGTGTTTGTGTTAAAAAAAAATAAATAAATAAATAATCTCATCGCTCAAGTGAGAAGGCATTACATTAGCAACCGATTTTCAAATCGCTGCTGCGTAGATAAGGACTCGCATTGTGAATCAGCCGGAGCCCTTGTTTTCTCTACATGTGATTTTTTTTGTGTTTTGCGTAGCATGTTAAAGCGGACCTAAACTCAGAACTTCCTCTCTGCCATAAAAGCTAAGCAACAGCATAATAAACTTTAAATAATTAAAAAAAAATATTTATTACAGATTATACAAATCCCGCAATAAATCTGCAATGTGTCTACTTTCTGCTTTCATGGAACCAGACATGTTCCAATTAGCTGCTCTGCTGAGGCAGCCAGATGACACAGCTGAGAGATAAAATTACAGTTGTGATTAGTCACAGATGAGGGGGAATTAGACAGGATAAACTCTCTAAATACATACAGGGTGCATTTCTCTGTGTTTTCCCTCTGTCCTGCGCAAGAGTTCTGCTCCACTTTAAGCAAATGTGAAGTGAGATTAAAATAAAAAGTCAGATACTGACCTACGAAGAGGAAAGGCTCTGGATCTAATAGAGCTTTCCTGTTCATCTCACAGTCCCCCACAGTGCTCCTGAAGATGGGTGGCGGCATACTGCGCATGCATAGAGGACAGTGTGGGAGGATCCTGGGCAACAGAGGATGGCGTGGGAGGGTCCTGGGCAGCAGGGGAGAGCGTGGGAGTGTCCTGGGCAGCAGAGGACAGCGTGGGAGGATCCTGGGCATCAGAGGACAGCGTGGGAGGGTCCTGGGCAACAGAGAATGGTGTGGGAGGGTCCTGGGCAGCAGAGGACAGCGTGGGAGGGTCCTGGGCAACAGAGAATGGTGTGGGAGGGTCCTGGGCAGCAGAGGACAGCGTGGAAGGGTCCTGGGCAGCAGAGGATGGTGTGGGAGGGTCCTGGGCAGCAGGGGACAGTGTGGGAGGGTCCTGGGCAGCAGGGGACAGCGTGGGAGGGTCCTGGGCAGCAGAGGACAGCGTGGGAGGGTGGCGTGGGAGGATCCTGGGCAGCAGAGGACGGCGTGGGAGGATCCTGGGCAGCAGAGGACGGCGTGGGAGGATCCTGGGCAGCAGAGGATGGCGTGGGAGAGTCCTGGGCAGCAGAGGATGGCGTGGGAGGGTCCTGGGCATCAGAGGATGGCGTGGGAGGGTCCTGGGCAGCAGAGGATGGCGTGGGAGGGTCCTGGGCAGCAGATAGCAGAGGATGGCGTGGCAGGGTCCTGGGCAGCAGAGGATGGTGTGGGAGGGTCCTGGGCAGCAGAGGATGGCGTGGGAGGGTCCTGGTCCAGAAGACAGCGTGGCCGGGAAACCTCAGGTGGTAAGTATTTGATTTTTAGCTTCCGATTGGAGGAAGCTCAAGGAGGCTGTCAGCAGCGGGGACAGAGGGGTCATCAGGACAGTACTGTGCAGGCGCAGTAGTTCTGCGCCTGCGCAGTATCGTCCTGATGACGTTGGCCGGACCGCGTGACCCGCGCCGCGGAGCGCAGAAGACGCCAACCCGGAACCTGACCTGGCAAGGTCGGCTGCGCCAGCGGAGAAGACTGGGAGCCTCCGGAACTGAGGCGAGGGCACAGGAGGGCTGCCACGGGCTGGTGGAAGCCCCAGGTAAGTGGATTTTTTTTAAATACCTTGGACACTCACTTTAAGGCCTGTTTTCCACGGGCAGTTGATAGTCAGCAAAATGCCTCTCAAACTCTCACAACTGCTCGCTGCTGCCTGATAACTGCTCAATGCTGCCTGGTAAGGGCCCGTTTCCAGTTGTGCGGTGCGAATCGCCGCGATAAAAATTTGCATGAAAATTCGCATGGATGATGCTGTATGCGAATTTAACCATGGCAGTGCCGGTGTGCTTGTCCATTGATTTCCATGCGAATTCGCATCAAAATTCGCATACCAAAGCCGCAGGCGATTTCCCTATTAAATACATTAGCGGCGATTCGCATGCATTCCACACGCAGGCGAATTCTGAGGGCTGTGCCATGCAGAAAAATCCTGCACAGAAAAACGCACAGCAAAACTGACAACTGGAAACAGGCCCATTCACTTGTATTGGCTGTGCGAATCTGCATGCAGGAAACGCATGCAGATTCGCTATAGTGGAAACGGGCCCTAACTGCTCACTGCTGCCTGATAACTGCTCACTGCTGCCTGATAACTGCTCACTGCTGCCTGGTAAATGCTCGCTGCTGCCTGATAACTGCTCACTGCTGCCTGATAACTGCTCACTGCTGCCTGGTAACTGCTCGCTGCTGCCTGATAACTGCTCACTGCTGCCTGGTAACTGCTCACTGCTGCCTGATAACTGCTTACTGCTGCCTGGTAACTGCTCACTGCTGCCTGGTAACTGCTTACTGCTGCCTGATAACTGCTTACTGCTGCCTGGTAACTGCTTGCTGAGCACACAGTTCAACTGTCCGTGGAAAAGAGGCCTCAGGCTCCCTGCACACTGCATGCGATTCTGATTTTTAATCGTTTTTTACATCCAATTCCGATTTTTAATCGTTACTGCATGTTGTGTTTTTTCCTCTGTTTTTCTGTTGAGTGCATTCAGGGAAAATCGGAAATTGCAAATCAGAATCGGAAACGGAATCAGAATCGCAAAACGGATTTGCAGTGTGCAGGTAGCCTAAAGGTTATTATGTGGTTGCTTATATTTTAGAGCAGAGAGGAAGTTCTGAATTCATTTCTGAATACAGTTTTTACTATTTTGGGGTGCCTCGAACGCCTCGTATCCACTTAGATAGCTACATTTATAAGATGAAGTGTATGATTTGATTGGCTGGCAGAGGCCAGATTGTGCCTGCATGTCAACTCCTCCTTCAGCGGCTATTGGTATTAGGGGGGGGGGGGTCAGTTGCTAAGTAAACTACGCGCTCTGGAAGTGTTCCGAGGCAAAACCGTCACTTCAGCAAAGGAGCTCGGATATTACTACAAGGAGTGAATTTATCGTCCGTTATCTCGCCCCTTTCTGTATCCTCTCATGACCTATTTACGTTACCTTCCAACAATCACTATTTTCTCTCTGGAGATCAGCAGAAGATTGCCGTGCGACTCCCCCCGCCGTGCAGGTGGACGCTGATATATGTGTCTCATTCGCACAGGACATCCAATAAGCACATTGCTGGATTTATTGCCCGCTTTGCCGGGTGATAATTTGAACTTGGCCTCTCAGGGCTGCCTCGGATGAGAATTGCTCACCCTGTGCATTAAATTGACCAGAACACATGGAATCTCCTCCAAAGACACACGCTCAGGCTCGATAGGGATAGTTTTAGAAGGAGCTGAAGAAAGAAGCCATTATATTCCAACTGGGCCGTTTTACGAGGTTTTATTTCTGGAGAATGCTAAGCTTTTATGAAGCAAGACCCTTAATATATATTTATTGTTCTTGTTTTGCCAGTGTACTTTCCACTGGACAAGGCTGAGACGCTTTTCCCTCAAGGCAAATAGCCGTGGAAAATGCCAGATCCTATTGCGCCTGTTAGTGGCTGACGTTAGATACGGGAACATGCTTGACCCTTTAGCAGTCAATTTATTTAGAGTCATGCAAGTGTCCCAGACCAAGCACATTTTTTCTTTATTTGTTACATTTGCTTGCTATTAAATAGTACTGCTGTAGGGCTGGTGCACACCAGAGCGGTTCTGGAGCATTTTTAAAATCGCTAGCGGTTTGAGAACCGCTTGGGTAATGTATTTCAATAGGATGGTGCACACCAGAGCGGTTCGTTTTTTCCACAAATGCAAACTCAGGTCCTACAGCATTTTTTAGATTTCGAGGCTGAGTTTCTGCCTCAATGTTAAAGTATAGGAAAGTGGAAAACTGCTCTGAAAACGCCAGATCAGAGCGGTTTTCCAGGCGTTTTTGTTACAGAAGCTGTTCAGTAACAGTTTTCACTGTAACAATATATGAAATCTGCTACACCAAAACGCTCCAAATAAGGCTAGGCATGTTTAGAAAACGTCTCTAACCATGCCTAGAATCGCTCTGAAAATCTGCTTCAAAAACCTCTAGCGTCTTGCGGATCTGCAAAAGGTTTTTGGTATGCACTGGGCCGTAAAGTGTATTTATGGCCACTTGGCACTAGGGGGCAGTGTGAGACAATAACAGAGGACTTCTGCTTTCAGTTTCTGTATTTTCTGCTAGTAGAGAGAGATCAAAGCATTCCAATAATTTACAGCACAATGAGCTCTGTGGAGTGGACTGAGGTCAAAAGCAGGGCATCTCAAACGAGATAATTCTATTGCATCTGCTAATGGGTTAAAGCTTTTGTAGCAAATACGAGCGCTGATCCAATCTCAATCTTATGTATATGCTCCACCAGCAGCTCAGGATCAACCACATCCACAATCGGTCTCAGAAGTAAAAAGTACATAAATCCACAGAGCTTGGTGCTCAGAGCGGCATCGGTAGTCTCACCACAGTGCTCAAGAAACAGTAGTTCACAGAGACCATCACCAAAAACAAATCAACAGGTCACTTCTCCATCCAGTCAAATAAGCATATTTATTTGCGTTTTAAAAACATCACATATATGAGGACTTACTTCCATGGTCCTTTTCACAGGGACCCTTAGTAGATAAAAGGCCGTAGTTTATCACAATACACATATATCCAAAACGATCTCAGATAGATGTCAGATAAATTGCCCAGTCTCCAGTTCCGACCAGTTTCGGCCTTGCGCCGTCATCAGGGAACACTGGAGAACTTTGGGCAAAATATATAGGTAATAATTACCTTGCTGTCAATTGATCGATGTCACTGCAGGCTCAGAACACTGTATTCCCCGCCCAAATTGAGTGCTGCAGGCTTACCTGCTACCAATACGCCAGTATTTACATCCTTCTGTGTCTGACATCTTTATGAATTGCCACTGTGAGTGCCTGTACTGCGTCAGAACATGTGATTGTGTCACATGGTACAGGCACTCGCAAATCAAAGAGACACCAGAGACAGGAACAAGCCAGGAGTCACGCCCGCATGACACGTGAGCATGCTACACTCACCACAGGCCCGAGGGGGCACACATACTGGGGAGACCAGTCGGGGATCCATCAAGAAATCAAACGTTGTTAGCGTCACCCTCCCGATTGACACCAAATTGATCCTTTCACGAAACTATCTAATAGTGGCCATGTAGCGGCATCTGTATTTGAGAGATTCGATTATTATGACTGAATCAGGCAGATATGGATGCTGAAAATCGAGTAATATATGAGCACCCTTATAACTAAGCCGCTAAGTACATGAAATAGTGTACAACAGCTTTTCTTCTTCTCTTCTCCAGAGCAAGCCTTAGCGCCGCTGGCATAAACAGTTCTTTCCTTGATGAAAAGATTTGTAGAAATCTCCAGCAGACCCCCAGAGCTCAAACCAACCAACCAAAGAGGTGACCGTCACCACATATGACTGAAACTCTGTGAGGCCTGGGACCCACTACAAAGCTCTATTGCAATCGCTAGTGATTTGTGGTCGCGCTTTATAAGTGATTTTAGAGATTTCCCTGCTCCTATACAATTCGTTAGAGTGGAAACGCTCCCAAAATGCTGCATGTCCTGCATTACGATTTCCTTAATCACAATCACTGTAGTGAAATCTGCTCCATCCACTTACATTAGCAAATCATTGTGGGAAATCACTAGCAATTGAAAGCGATCCCAAAATGATGCCAAAAATGCTCTAGTCAGTTCCAGACCTTATTGTCAAATCCAAGCAGAAGACTAGTATTCTCCTGTTACTAGCTGTGCTCCCTTAGAACCTTAAAGCTCAACTTCTATCTAAACTCTCCCTCCCACTTACTTGGCCTAACCCTGCACCAACACCTGCTCCCCGCCCCCCCCCACAAGTCCTCCTCCCTACCTTTCATGTGACCCCACCATTCTGCTAAAAAGCAGGGAAGCCAAAGCCATTCTAAGTCATGTCAGGTCCAATTTCAACCCACCAAACAAATCCTGTTACACAAATCAAAACCCCGGTGTGGCCCCCAACAATGCTTTGCGCAACATTACATAGCTGGACCCCTGCCTCCCACTATCCAGTAGTGGGGGGCCTTTGGATGTAACAACCGTGCTTGACCCCGATCAGTAGCAAAGTGAAGGTGTCCGTGGTGCAAGCCCCCCATAACCCATCCTAGATATCTTGGTGGATGGTTGGGTTAGACCAACTCGAATCTAAATGGAAGCCCTAGTATAAAATTTCAGCTAAAACTTTTGGGGTATGCTGGGCAGTGTGAGGTGAGGGTTGGGGGGCTACAACCACGGTGTGTTGTGATGTGACGTCAAAGTCACAACGCAACATTACAATGCAACGTGCAAAAACTAGTGGTAATGTGCATTAATGCTGCATTACTGTCGCATACAGTAGATACAGTGAAGAATACAGGCAATGAAAAGTATGCTTCCCTGTACCTGGTAACGTGTGCATTTAGAGGTAATGCACTGCAAGCATACCGTAACGCTACATGTTACAATGCAATGCTAACGTTGCCCTGTGAACGTCACATAGGATTAGCATTGCAGTGCGGTAAGCTGCGTTATAACACTTATAATGCAGCTCCGCAACATCCCACTGTGAATGCAGCCTAAGGGCTCTTTCACACCAAGACGTTGCATTGTAGGGGACATTAAGGTCGCATAACGTGCCCCTACCACAACTCATGGTGGTGCTAAAGTTGGACGCTACATAGAGAAGCGTTATGCGTCTCTTGGTGCGCCGTTTTCGCTCGATACTGGTAGAACGAAAACGGCACATGCGTCAAAAGACTGTGGAGACCATGTGATTGGAGCACTCCGCATCACGTGGTCCCGCCAGCCAATCGTCACACAAAGCGGCCACTCCAGGAAGTAAACACATGACGTCACACAGTGCAGTGAATATTAATTAGCCATGTGGCTAGGCACAATAGCGGACTCTCCCCTCCTCCTCCAACATTACTGAGCATGTGCAAACAGTCTAATGCTGTTAATACAACGCACAGCATGCTGCAGTTTCATTGAACGTGCAGCGTTACAATGTAACACAACGTGGGCACTGTGAACACCCCATTGATTTTTCATTACTGTGCGGTGGGCTGCGTTACAGGCTGCTCTAACGTGTGCCTGTAACGTCCCACTGTGAATGCAGCCTGATGCTGGATACACACGTTGAGATTTCCCGTTCGATTCCCGGGATCGAACGGATCGAATCGATTATTTCCAACATGCTCGATTCAGATTTCGATCGTTTCTGCCGTCGATTTGCATGTTAAGTATGAAAAATCGTCGGCAGAAACGATTGAAATTAGAATCGCGCATGTTGGAAATAATCGATTCGACCCGTTCGATCCCGGGTATCGAACGGGAAATCTCAACGTGTGTATCCAGCATTAGGGAATAAACAATAATAACTTTAGTAACTTTGTTATGTAGATATTTTGATAAGAACTCCAGGTTTTGTGCACAGGAAGTGAGGTTAGTGAGGGTTCTATGGCTCAATGTATTTTATAGAATGTGGAGTTTGCCGAGTTGTATGGCTTTTGCAGCCGCCCAATTATCCCCCACCTTTCTATGTTGATTGTGTCTTGGTGGCCAGTGAAAGTGATGAAACGATAATTCAGAGAGGGAAGAAAAATCCATTGTTTGCCCTCTCCGCATCCTCCACATTATCGGAGTTCAATAGTTCGATGAAGAGTCAAAAGGTGAAGAATGTAAAAACGTATCCTATGTGTGATTCATGGCGTTGGATACACGGCGGCTCACCAGCAACGACTGCTGCATAATGTACAAACACTTACCTGGCCTGTGTTGAATGACTGAAGCATTACCGCTTATACTGCTCCTGGCTGGATTCATTTTATAGATCCTTCACTACCATTTTCCACCTTTCTGGAAAGCCTGGGCACCGGCAGGAAATCGGAGCTAGACGACCTATGGCAATACAGCACCAAGAGGGATTTAAGCTAAGGACCGCTGCAGCTGTAACCAAAGTAGTCCGGCAACTTTAACCTATTACAGAGTAGGTCGTACTGCACCTGCGCAGTAAGCCAGAGCTGCTTGCGGATGAGCGACTCTATGCTGCTGCTTCGCTCACACGGGTGCAGCACAGCTACACTCATGCCAGTAGAGGTGTTCAGCCCTGATGTTCCTGAGGGTACGGGACAGCGTGGGAAGCCTCTGGAGAACCCTGGGGCTTCCCTCTCTTTAGGTAAGTATTTAATTTTTTACCTGTGCCTCCTAGTAACAACCTTTTTTCTGTGCCTCCTTGTTACTCTATTTTTGCCTGATGAAGCAGGATATCACCTGCAAAACGCGTTGCATTGTGGAGTATATAAATAAAGAGAATTGTTTACCAAAATCAACAGGTTCGTGTCCACCTGTTTGGCAGCTAAGTCCACCACTAACTGTCGTTTTAAACATTTTTTAGCTTATTTTATTCTTGTATTGGCACCTCTGCACATTATATGTGCATTTTTCCTGTGTTTGCAATTGGGTTAAATGAATGGGAATGCATGCAAATGGCAAAGCAAATGTGGTGCTATGCGATTTCCTTTGTAATCACCCATTTGAAAAAAAATTCTCACAGCAGCAGAGGAGTGTGTGCATCAAACATCAAGTTAAAACCCAATATATCTGGCTTTGCAAATTTTGCCTAATAAAGAGACAATGCTCATGCAAATTTGCATTTGCTTTCGCATGCCATAATATGCAGAGTCTAAAACTAATTTACCACAACACGGTTGCCCTTCAGGGTTAGTTTGCGCAACATTTAGCACTATCCAGGGGCACCACGGGGAGCATACAGCCAAAAATGGGGTCGGGAATAAATGGCGCATGGAGCCGCCGCTAGTGTGTAAAACGCTATTTTGCATTTTAATGTTAAAACATTAAATAGCATTTTAATGTTAAAACACTATTTAATGTTTTAACATTAAAATGCAAAATAGTGTTTTGAAAGCAGCAGCGCCCAGAGAGCCACCCCCCTATGTCCAATTTTGTCCCCCCCCCCCATGTCCAGCCGTGTCCCCAGTGGTCGTCCTGGTCTCCCCCATGTCCAATTTTGTCCTCCAATGTACCTCCTCTGCCCCGGCCTGGAGTACTACACAGGCAGATCACACGAGCAGCTGGTGGAGGTATCTGCATGCTGGAGGCTTTCAGAAGCGATCCACCAATCAGGCGGGGGGCGCTGCCCCAATCACCGCTATTCACCTCTCTGCTCCTGTCTTCTAATTGGACGCGATAGTCTCGGAGGCGGGAGCATCAGGACCAATGTTGATGTATTTCCATTTCCTGTTGACTTCCTAGTGATTTGCATAAAAGGCATGAAAAAAGCATACAAAACACTTATGTGATTTATACTGTATATGCAAACCGCAAGTGGATTAAAACGCACACACGTGCAAGAAAAAGGCATGTGTGGTACAAAAACACAAACACAAAAAAAATGCACGGAAGAAGACGCACTCAAAATGTACAAATGCATATGCAGCAAAATGCTACCTTACCCCGCGCTGCCTAGTGTGTTCCTAGCCTCAAGCTGCAGGAATTTGCATAGGAAATTTGCATAATCATGCATTAACTTAAAATTATTTGCATCTCATTGATGCTCTATTCTGAGGGCTAGTTCACATTGTGTTACTGTTTTTTATTTTTGCCGAACTTTGCTGATCACACCGGTCATTTCGATGTAAGGGCCCACTCACACTATAAATAACAAAACGATAGTGCTTAACGCTACCGTTTTGCATGGGTGATTTTAGCAGTAAAATCACTGCTCACACTTCCGGGATTCAGATCGTTCAGTGGTTTTTTAAGCACCATACCGCAATCGCTCCAGAATCACGGCAAAATGCTGCAGGTAACACGTTTTGCAATTGGCGCTAATCACAAATCGCCTGCGATTGGCGCCAATCACGGCAGTGAGATCAATGCCATATAGTTTGTATTGCTTTAAGAAGCACTAGCTCTTTGACGATTAGCAGGAATCACCCGCTAATCATGCAAGTGCGCACGGGCCCTTACAGTTCTCACTGCAATGTTGTCATTTGTATAAAATTGTAATGGTGCTGCATATAGTATTTTTAGAATGATTATGATTGAAGGAATAGGGTAAAGTGGCACCTTCCTTCAAAACTGCAATGCGAAATCGCAATTGCATTTTGCGTTTTGTAGTGTGAACTGTTCCTAAGGCCTGGAACCCACTACAAAGCGCAAAGCACTATCGCATTTGCTAGAGGTTTGGGGTAGTTCTTTGTAAGCGATATTGGAAGCCATTTTCCTGCTTCTATACAGTACATAGGAATGAAAACTCTCCCAAAATGCAGCATGTCCTGTGATTTATGCGACACATTGGCAAAGCATTTTGGGAAATAGCTAGCGATTCAAACGATCCCAACAGGCTGAAAAAAATGCTCTAGTGGGCCCCAGCCCTAACAGGTAAAGGTAAATAAGAATACGTTTATTGGAGAGGCAAGTAGAGCATTTGGACATCTCTTTGCTCAGGCACCTGTCGGGTACTTTAAAGCAGTAGGATCAGTCATACTATTCCAGGGAAAAAAACACATATATAAGTAGATAAATACTTGATCTACTTACATAACACATGTATTATACTGTCCACGTTTTGATTTCAGTGAATGTTATATAGTAAATGATGAGAATTCTGTTCCTGGTGGGGGCCATGTCTTTTGCCCACAGTTAAGGCTAAAGGTGCCCATACACTCGTCAGATTGGCAGCAGACAGATAAGAAATGCATCTGATGATCTATCTGATGCGTTTTTAGAACATTTTTTACCAGGATAGAATTCCAATAGATTTCAGTTTGAAATCTGTTGAAATTCGATCTGATGGCATTTTTTTGCCATCAGATTTCCATTAAGGCCAATGCAAACTGATAAGCAATCTCATCAGATCGACCTAAATTTTCCACCCTGCTAGTTCGATGGAAATCCATTGAAATCGATCGAAATCGGCCGTCGATCGGTCGATTGGCCAACCGATTTGCGATCGATCGATCGATCGATCGCGATCGATCGGTCGGCCAGAAAATCGGCTAAATGTATGGGCTGCTTAACTCGTGATGTAATTTCTGCCCTTTACTTTTTTTCTTGTCTCCTCCAATCGCTGAGTCACCTCAGGCTTGCTTGTAAACACAAGTGATTAGGTGATCAGGTTTCAGATAAGCAGCTAGCAGGGAAATAAAGGGAAGAGGAGGAATAGATTATAGATAAAAAGAACCCCCAGCATGCAATTCTTTGGCACCGACTACTAAAGAGCCAGTGTTCCTTAAGTATGTGATAACTCCAAATCATAACAGCAGAAAACGTTTTGAAAGTTTTGAATGCAGGATTAGCATCTTTATCACTTAATGCACTCAGACCAGTTGCTGTTGAATTTTAATTTTTATGGTGACGATACCGCTTTAAGCTTCCTGGAATAGCCTGGAGCAAATTAGTAGCTAACAGAAAGTTGTGACTCCAGAAGGCAGATGGTGTTCCAAAGATACTCTTTTTTTTTCTTCTAAGAGGAAGTTAAACAAACGAGGAACACTGAAGGGAAGTAGAAAGGGATCCAATGGCAGATACCGAGATGTCTTTTATGGAACAGGAACTAATGAGGCTTTCCCTCGGAATCTGGGGGAGGACGGCCATCCTTCAGCTGTTTACAAACTGCTTATCGTCGGCAAATGACTTAGCTAATCTTTCCAAGCTGTTTGCTGAGATCGAATTAAAATAGCATTTGTTTAGATAAAAGCTTTAGATAACGCCGCCTTTCCAGAAGATAAGAGCACTCTACAATCTATTTAGATATAGTTTATTTGCGGCGAAGTTGCCAAGTTTGGGGATGGCGTGTTTAATTGGTGCTGAGGATCTGCAAGCAGCTGGTGGACGGGCGCGAGTTTGCGAATAAAGAGCATCTCGAGTCTGTGCCTCAAATTTTACCAACCGACAGCGGCTGGAAACTCACGAGGAGGAGGAGCAGAGGTTGTGATCAGCAAGATTGCTGCTGATTGTCTGAGATTGTTGCAAATTTCCCGCAGATAACATGCAACTTGAAACTGAACCAATGAATCTGAGCAGCAACAGAGTTTCAAGTCACATTCGGTTAGCAGGAAACTTGAGACAAATTTGGAAAATTAGCATTGCATTGATCATTCTGTTCTGGAGGGTTCGGTGAAATGCCAATAATGTCACCTTGCATGCAGATTCAATCCATACTGTATGCGCATACCTCCCAAGTTTTTGAAATAAGAAAGAGGGACACTTAAGCCACGCCCCTGCCACACCCTTGATCATGCCCCCGTCACACCCGTCATAAGAAAAATATATTGTATTACTATTCAAACCACACGGGTCCTTTCTATCCTGGTCCATTTTCCATCATATTAACATTTGAAAGTAATAAATATATCTTGTAAAGGATGGGAATAAAGTTTAGAGTAAATTAAACACATTATTTCCCACAACTCCCCTTGCTCTCTGCGGTGGGCGGAGCACTAACTGGAAGTGCTGCATTTGACAGTCATCTCATGGATGCCAGGCAGCGCCATCTGTAGATCAGTCTATGAATGCCATAACTGTTACTGCTTTATATTCACTTAAAGGGGAACTGAAGAGAGAGGTATATGGAGGCTGTCATGTTTATTTCCTTTTAATCAATACCAGTTACCTGGCGGCCCTGCTGGTCTATTTCTCTGCACTAGTATCTGATTAAAACCAGAAACAAGCATGCAGCTAGTTTTGTCAGATCAGACTTATAAGTCTGAACCACTGAAACACCTGATCTGCTGCATGCTTGTTCAGGGGCTATAGCTAATAGTATTAGAGGCAGAGGATCAGCAGGGCTGCCAGGCAACTGGTATTGTCTAAAAGGAAATAAACAGGACAGCCTCCATATACCTCTCTCTTCAGTTCCCCTTTAAAGGGAACCTGAAGTGAGAGGCATATGGAGTAAAATATGGAGGACATACAGTATTTATTTTCTTTAAAAAATTGCACATTGCCTGGAACCACCTGGATGTGAGGTAATAATAAGCTTCTACATTCTGAACTTTTTATCACCTCAAATTGCATATGGACTTAAAGGGAACCCAAGGTGGGGATTTAAACTAAAAAGAAAAAAAATGCTACCTGATTTTGGGGGCTGGGTGGATCAGGTAGCCGCCATCCGAGCCGCTCCTGCGCCTGTAGTCCTCTAGTTTTGTTTTTGTGATCTCTGGGGTCACAACGCTGGAAGAGCTGCTCTGTGTGTCTCAGGGAGGTGGGGGAGTGGCAAGGGGAGTGACCATGGTGAGTCAGAGCTGCCCAATGGCAGCTGAGAAAGGCCTGCAGGAACGCCCCCAGTAAGTGTTTAACAGGGATTACCTCTCCTCTGTTCCCCTCTAGATTGGGACAAGCTGCACAAGCTGCATGTCACCAATTTCAAGGTGGTGGTGGGAGGGCAGAGAGTGGCGCAGGGGGACAGAGGCATGTCATGAGGCAGGGAATGTGCCTCTGTGTTCCATCTGCCATACCGTCCCCCCCTCCCCCCACCGCCGCACCGCCTCGGGTACACTTTAAATAAGTCAGTCCTCACTAGAGAGCAATAGAGATGGTCAACGAGAAGGAAATTAGGGATGCTCATTTGGATTGACTGAAATTTTCATATTTTCGATCGGAATTCAGCATTTCTGATCACAACACAGAAAAAAAAAGAGATCAGATTTCTGCCGAAATACTACAGCAACTAGGTAATGTTAACCCAATCACAGAACTCTAGTAAAACGGGTATGACAGAGGCGCCAACAAGAATAAAATAATTAAACTTTGCTTAAAAGGGAGGGGGTGGACTCACCTCCCTCAGGTAAACAATGACCAAACAATGAGACGTTACTATAATAACAATGACATTTATTGAAACATCTCCAAGCGCCTTGGCCCAGAGATTGACCCAAACTGTGTTCTCTAAAATTGATTGCCTGATGAAGCGGGATACTGACCCGTGAAACACGTTGCACACTTGGAGATGTTTCAATAAATGTTACTGTTATTATAGTAATGTCTCATTGTTTGGTCATTGTTTACCTGAGGGAGGTGAGTCTACCCACTTCCCCCCTTTTGAGCAGATTTTAATTATTTTATTCTTGTTGGCGCCTCTGTGATACCCGTTTTACTAGTGATCTAGTCCACCAATGGTGGAGGAGTGTTTCGTCGTTCCCTTCTTTCTACAGAGAGCGACTTTTTAATACCTGAGTGGGGTCAGGTCACAATTCTCCCCACCTGCCTTTTCAGTGGTTGCCTTTGCGGCGACCCATGCTTGTGAGTATAACCAGGGCCGGATTTGTACCCTTTACTGCCCTAGGCCACTGTCACCAGCCGCCCCCCTTCAGTATAAGTAGCGAGATGACCCCTCCCCCCCTTCCCTCCAGTATAGGTAGCTAGATCACTCCTCCCCCCCCTTCCCTCTAGTATATGTAGCCAGATGACTCCTCCACCTTTCCCTCCAGTATAGGTAGCCAGATGACTCCCTTAATCCCTCCTTTTCCCACTCCCCCCTTTCAGTATAAGTAGCCAGCTCGCCTTCACGCCTTGCGCAGACAGCTAGCAGCAGAGTACCGAGGTCAGGAACCCGCCTGATCTCCCTGCATTGCAGCATTTGCAAGCTTGAAAATGTTGCACCAGTTTAGCTTGCTGCTTTGGTGCCCCTGCTCCTGTGGTGCCCTAGGCCATGGCCTAGGGGGCCTTGGCCTAAATCCGGCCCTGAGTATAACACCGTTTGTATGTGTACAATACCTCCTTTAGTTGATATACTACACCATATTGGTCTCTGGGTCTCGTTTTTGTCTTTTTAAGCCAGTCACAGAACTCAGAAGCACTGGACAAATCAGAGACTGCAGAGTTAACTCTGAAGTATTTGGCCAATCAGAGAATGCAAAAAATGACCAAAAAAACGACTCATCGGAAATGAGAAATCCGCAGAATCGGTAATCAAGAATCGGCATTTCAGACCATCCCTAATGGAAATAGCTCTGCGTGTATGCTGGAATTATTACCAACTCATTGACCATCTCTGGTGCTCACCGAGGAGTGATCAGGGCAAGGCAACTTTATGATAATCTGAGAACTTTCCCCTCCCAGCTGCAGAATCTCCATCTACCGGCTCGTCTTTAACAAGCTACAATCAGAAGCTCCGCTGTGCAGCTGTCAATTGAGAGAGAGCGTTTGTCTGTGAATTACTTACATCTTAAAAAGACTCCTCGCTAACAAATGCAGGCGTGACCTTGCGTAGAAGCTTTTCAATCACGCAACGCTGCCAGAACAAGTCCTCCAGCTGCACACGCAGCAGTTATGAGTCTTGCTGAGACATTTCGGAGAATGAAGTCAGGATTGGACGAGAGCCCAGATCTTGCCTGCTCGGGTCAAAGGCCAGAAACTATGAGAATCTTTCCATCGATTGGAGATGGATGACGGCTAGAACCACAATATTTTACAAAGTCACCTTAGTAAATATCAGCTAATGTGACCTAAAAAGTTGGTTTATCAAAATAGCGCCAATGGGAATTAAAGGCTTACTGAACTCAACACTTTTCAGTCCAACAAGGGAAGGAATTTTTTTATGGATTAGGTCAAAGGGAAATTTGCGATGGAACCCAATAAGAATCGACTTTAACCACTTTACCTCCCTTGCTACGCTTATCTACTCCCCACAAAACATTACTTGAAGCTCAGGGGAGTAGATAGACGTACTTGTGGTAAACAGTGTGCTGTATGCCCAATAAGCTATCTGATTATGTATATAGGGTATCATTTTAACCGTGACAAGTGAGAGAATAGATTTTGTGTTGTTTGACAACTGAGGGCTAAGTCATGTAATTTTTTTTTACCGGAAAACGGAATGAAAAGCAATAAAACTGTTATTTTCATGTACTCTATACCCCTAAATAAATACTTGTAAAAAAAACAAAAGTGACAGCATTGAAAAGAGAATACATAGTTACCCTAGGGACTTAGCTTTTAAAATATGTATGCCATGAGAGTGTATTACTGTTAATGATGAAGATAAGGGCTTTTAATTACTGATAGAGTACAATGAGAAAACAAAAAACACAAACCAGAAACTAATATATTATCGCCATACATTGTACTAGGAACATTATTTAAATGTTGAGATAACCAGGACAAATTAGCAAATACAATGTGTGGGTTTTACCTATGGTAACATTGTTTATTTGAAAATTATAGTGCATGGAAATGGAGAAATAGTGTATTTTTTCTTTTTTTTTTCTAATTTTTCCCTTTAAAATGCACAGATAATAGCATAATTACTAAAAGCAAATATCACCCTCACAAAGCATAATTTGTGGCAAAAAAAAAAAAAACAAGATATAGATCATTTACATGTGATGAGTAGCAATTAAGTTATTGGTGAATGAATGGGAGGAGCGCTGAAATGTGAAAATTGCTCTGGTTTTTAAGCAAAAAACCCTGTGGTGCTGAAGTGGTTAAATCACGCCAGTGCTGTGTGCAGCGATTCTAAAGCTACGTACAGACATGCGATAACGATCGTTCGTAAGCAACGACGAACGATC
Source organism: Hyperolius riggenbachi (assembly GCF_040937935.1). NCBI lineage: Eukaryota > Metazoa > Chordata > Amphibia > Anura > Hyperoliidae > Hyperolius > Hyperolius riggenbachi. The sequence continues at coordinate 308,363,958 of NC_090652.1, forward strand.
AATTAAGGAGAGAAATGAAAAGGTCGTTAGTAAAGAGGTGTTGAAAGTGGGAAACGATCAGATCGTTTCCGAACGAACGATGCGGAAGTGACGAACGTAGGATACAGCGCATCTAGTATGCTAAACGTTATTCAGATCAATGAACCCGGAACGAATGTCATTGTTAATGGCCAGTAGGAAAGAGGAAGTTGCGTACATATATATATATATATATATATATATATATATATATATATATATATATATATATATATATATATACACACACACAGGGAGAGAGAGATATAGATAGATATATCTCTATCTATGTCAACATATATCTATATATCTCTATACATCTATCTACATATATATATATATATATATATATATATATATATATATCTATATACATCTCTCTGTCTCTCTCTCTCTGTCTGCGCATGTACGGTACTTAACGAACGATCGTTTTTGTAACGATCAGCATACACACGTACTTTTGCTAACGATCGTCGTTACAAAAAATCCGCCAGGACGGATTTCCAGTTTGCAACGACTTCAGTCGCTGATCGTTACCCTTAACGATCGTTAGCGGTTATTTTGTAACGATCGTCGTTATAAACGATCGTTAGTCGTTCGTTACCAACGACTTTAGTCGCATGTCTGTATGCCCCATAAGGCCGATTGCAATTGCATTTCCCTCCAATAAACTGTACAGCGCTCCAGTTTTTTTTTTTTAATAAACTTTATTATACTTAACAGGTGTCCTGATGTCCGGCTCTTGTCCCGCCCCTAATGAATGAGGTCATAGGTGCTTCTCAAAAGCCAATCAGAGAAGCCGATATGACCTCTTTTGCAACGGCTGGGCTATGGGTGGAAGTTGGACATCGGGACACTCAGTAGGTATTATTAACTTTATATAAAAATCTAACGCACCCAAATCGCTGCAATTGCATTATATATAGCATTGAGCGCAATGCGCTCAAAATGCTGTATGTCCTGCAATTGCTAATAACTCTAATAGCACTGGTAGGTTCCCCACCATTTAGATACGTTGGCTAGGCATTTTTTTGAAATCGCTTGCAATTGTTGGCAATCCAAAAACACTGCTAAAATCACTCTAATGAGTCCCAGCCCTAAGTGAGAGTGAATCTTAAAAGGCACACAGACTTTAAGACCAAATAGGGCCAGCTTTGAACTTCTGGTTTATATTCACTAATAATAACCAGTACAATTGACAGAACACGTATATCACCCCGGTTGTTACACAAACTGCATAACATGTAATGTAGTTTGGGTACTGAGTCCGCATTATGCACAATGCGTGTGTAAGGTCCAGCTTGCGTAACACCCAGTAAAATGTATATATGCTAAATCATTATGATTGTATTGGTTGGATATCGATACTCAAACTGAGTAATGTATGCATCTTTTTGAGAAGATCTAATGAATAAGCATAAATACATCAGAGGGCACCAAGGCCTCTTGCACACTGCATACATTTCCGATTCCGCTTTTTAATCTGTTTTTACATCCGATTCCGATTTTTAATCTTTACTGCATGCTGCGTTTTTTGATCCGTTTTTCTGTTGAATGTATTTAGGGAAAATCGGAAACGGAATCGGAAACGGAATCGGAATCGGAATCAGAATCGGAAAACGGATTTGCAGTGTGCAGCGAGCCACCTTGTTCACCTTATGAATCACCCAGTGTTTTTTCAAGCGCTGAGCAATTTATCCCCACACTTTCTAAGTGCTTAGATAGCATTTTTTTTTGTTTTGTTTTTACTTCCTGGCGTCAGTCAGGAGGTGAACTCTGACTTGTACCAGGAAATGAATAAATGCAATGTAATGCAATGCAATGCATTTATTCATCAGAGCGCTTGGGAGATCGCTATACAAAGCGCCTTTTCAAGCCCTTTGCAATTTCCTTATACCTTTCATTACAGGCACATCGCTCTGAAAATGGTACAGGCAGAGCTTTGGTGAGCGGATCGGAATCGAAACACTCAACACTCTCATAGGGAATCATTGCACAAGAGCTTTTAGTGTGATTTCTGAAATAGCCTGCGCTCAAAAAACACCCGCAAATGCCCTTAGTGGGAACAAGCCCTAAAGGCTTGACAGGTGTGCTTTGGTCCCTATCCTTGTGCAAGGTACTAGGGAACATGATCTGCGTATGGAGGAAAAAGTCTTCGCCATTTTATTAGGAAAGAGTACTTTACAGTAAGAGTGATCAAAATGTGGAGTGTATTACCACAGTTATGGCAAATTCTATATCTGCTTGGATGCTCTACATGTATTGAAGGACATATATGGCTATAATTTCCAGTTAACTCCCAGCAGTGTTGATCCAGGGATTTTATCTGACTGCCACCTGGAGTCTGGGAGGATGTTTTTTCTCCCTTTCGAGCTGATTGGAGCATGCCTTGTAAGGGGTTGTCACCTTCCTCTGGATCAACTGAGATATGTGAGGGTACAAGCCAGGCCCAGATTTACATCACAGGAGGAGCCTATAGGCACAAATATCCTGGCACCCTAGACTCCGCCCTCCATGATCCTACAAACCCCCACCGAACCGCAAGTGTGCTGCCTGGCCGAGCTGTCACTTCTCCTTTACTTCCCTGCCTGGTGTAGGTAGTTACAGGTGCCCCTTATTCAGGCCCAGATTTACATCACAGGAGCCTATAGACACACATGTCCTGGCACCCTAGGCTCCGCCCTCCATTAACCTACAAACCCCCGCTGCACCGCAAGTGAGCTGGCTGTCCCAGCTTTCACTTCTCCCGTACTCCCCTTGCCCTTCATAGGTAGCTACAGGTGTTACTGTCTGGAGGGAGATGTCAGTGGAATGTTGGGCGCCGGGTGAATAACCTTGCATTTACACTCTGCTCGGGACATAGGGAAGGAGAGATGGAGGCGTTTTGCGGAGGAGAGTGAGACGCCTTTCCATCATCAGGCGCCTGTAGGCATGTGCCTACAGTGCCTTATGGGAAATCCGGCCCTGCCCTTATTATTAGGTAGCCAGAAGTACTCTCAATATTAAGTAGTTAGAGGTGTCCCTGGCTGAAGGGAGATCTTGTCAGTGGAATGCCAAGAGCCAAGTAAGTAACCTCTCATTTTAACTCCGCTTTGGACTCTGCATCGGGAGGGAGGGACTTGGCGGAGGGAGGGGAGTGAGCCTCCTTTCCACCAATAGGCGCCTGTAGGCAGGAGCCTACGGTGCCTCATGGTAGATCCAGCCCTGGTGCAGTCTAGTGTTGCACCATATTTTCTTGTTAAACTCAATGGACGTTTTTTTTTTTTTTACTCAACTGACTATGTCAGTTCTCATTAACACATTAATGCATATAAGTATTTTACACTCTGTCCGAATGCCATTTTTGTACTGTAAAGTTAGAGGAATTTTCTATAAAATACATTTAAAGGACAACAACAATCATGAACAAGTGTGAAATTTAAAATACATACATATAAAATGTACACAATCACTATAAATTACTTTTTTACACTATGTTTTTGTCACTTACAGTAGTTAGTTAAAATCTGACACATCTGGTTTTGGACTAGTCCATTTCCTTGTGGGGGATTCTCAGTTATTTCTTTATTTACAAAAAGCACCTACATATCTGCAGTTATGAACAAAATAGCGTGTAAGCAAGTAGGTAACCTGGCCGACATCTCTGTATAGGTTTTTTTTCCAGTGAGTGTTTTAATAAAGAATTAAGAATATGCTGAGAATCCTCCATAAGAAGACCACATCTCAGTAACTTCCTTCAGAACGCTAAATCTCAGTGACTCCCTAAAAACCACTAAATCTCAGTGACACAATGTAAAGCATTAATCTCATTAACTTTCTTCAGAGCACCAATCTCAGTGACTCTGCAGAGCACCAGATCTCAGTGACACAATGTAAAGCACCAAATCTCAGTGACACAATGTAAAGCACCAATCTCATGAACTCCCTTCGGAGCACCAATCTCAGTGACTCTGCAGAACATCAAATCTCAGTGACTCTGCTGAGTATAAATTCTCTGTAACACCTTGCAGAGCATCAAATCTCAGTAATTTTCTGTTGAATACTACATTTCAGCAACTCCCAGCAGAGCACCAAATCTCAGTGACTCCCAGCAGAGCACCAAATCTCAGTGACTACTACTAGAGCATCAAATCTCAGTGATTTTCTGTTGAGTATCAAACCACAGTGACTATCTGCAGAGCACACATTCTCTGTAACACCTTGAAAAGCATCAAATCTCAGTATTTTTCTGTAGAATAACAAATCTCAGTGACTCCCAGCACATCAACCAATCTCAGTGGCTTTCTGAAGAGCACCAACTCAATGTGACACCCCTCAAACAACCATTTTACATGAATCTCTACCGAGCACCAAATCTCACTGAATCGTTTTACAGCGCGGGATTTCACTGAATCTCTGTAGAGCAGCAAACTTGCAGAGACAGTCTGTAACGCACCAAATCTCAAGGAACTTGTGTGATTCTCTGCTCTTCGTCAGATATCAGTGATCTCTGGAGTGGAGCATTGCCTCTTCGTAATGCACCAAACCTCAGTAAACCTTTTACTGTAAACATACTGTAAGTAATATACTTCAGGTTCAGGAAGAACAAGATCTTCATCACTTGTGTAGCAAATGCTCCCCCCACTTGTAACAAGTGACTCTTTAAGCAGACCTGAAGTGAAAATAGACTTATGAAATAATGGACTGCATGTTTAGTACAGCTAAGAAATGGAATATTAGTAGCAAAGAAAAGATTCTCATATTGTTTTTCAGTACAGGAAGAGTTAAAAAACTTCAGTGATTGATCTATGAACAAGAGCTTCTCTGAGCTCTTCGACACTTGGGTTGAAGACCGTCCTGTTTTCTGAAACACTTAAATAAGCAAGAAACAGGGAGAAACGGGTTGAGATAAGGTTTTGCTACAGGAAAGTTCAAAGGGTCATTAGATCTGCTCTGTTTTATAGCTTAAAATACAGAGTGTGGTTTGTAAACTGCTAAATTGACAGAATGATGCAATGTAAAAAAAAAAAAAAAAGACAGATAACCGAAAATAAAAATAAGAGACTCTTTTCTTTGGTACTAATATTCAATTTATTATCCGTACTACACATACAATTCACTATAGCATTTTTTTTTGTGCTTTAGGTTTGCTTTGAAGAGACACTGAAATGAAAAAAAAAATATGATATAATGATTTGTATGTGTAGTACAGCTAAGAAATAAAACATTAGGATCAGAGACATAAGTCTAATATTGTTTCCAGTACAGGAGGAGTTACGAAACTCCAGTACAGTCTATGCAAAAAAGCCATTGAGCTCCACGACTTTGAAAGTCGCAGAGAGCTCTGTCTTCTGAAGCTTGTAATCTCAAGTGTCTGTCACTGTATTTTCTTTTTCTTGCCAGCGGACAGTTCAAAAGTTCACAGCCTGCTCTGTAAAATAATTTAGAATGCTGAGTAGTGTGTAAACTGCAAATATTAAATAAAGAATGATGCAATGTTATAAAAAAACCACTACATAACTGAAAATAAAATTATGAGAATGTTTTCTTTGCTATTAATTTTCTAGTAATTGTCCGTACTACACAATCAATTCATTATATCATCATTTTTTTTTTTTTTTGCTTCAGTGTCTCTTTAAATGTTTCCCTTTATTTATAAATAAAGTCTGAGGGACTGGACACATGGACGCTTACCCCGATGGTGTTGTCATGGTGGTAGGGTTTCCAGTTGTGTCCCGTGTCACTGAACATTATGCTGAACCGCGTCACCCAGTCGGAGCTCCCGTATCTGCCTTGCGTTGCCACCCCTGTGATGTCATATCTCTCCCGGAGATCGATCTGAAGCCATTGCTTTGCATCTGACTCCGCCGGGGTCCAGCCGCCAGCCCCTGCAACAAGGAGAAGACACAACAGATAAACACGACCATCCGTATGTAATCACTGCATTGTTCTGCTCTGCAATTATCTCATCATGGAGAAACTATCGAATTATGCTCTGAAGTGCATTGTAATTATGAACTTAGCCTCTTTCTTCTCATTGTGGAATACATCGACATACTGTAGTGTACTCCTCAAACCCAAAGCTTAAAGTGGACCTCAGTGTTCCTTTTATTTTCCATAAGTTAGAAGAAAAACACCCATTTATTATTTTTAGATTGCATGGTAAAAGTGTGGAAACTTAAAGTGATCGTCCAGGCTAAAAATCTACTCAGCAGCACTGAAAAGGCTTGGTGTTTCTTTCACAGTTTCACAGCATCAGAACTTTGATTTTCTTACCCAAGCCTCATTTTTAGCTGCACAGAAGCTAAGCCCCACCCCATCAAAGAAATCTGCCCGGACATTTTTCTCCTGATGCTGTGCAAAGCATGATGGGATTTCTGATGTTGGTGTTCTCGTTCTACAGTTTTGGTGCAAATTTGGTTTTTAAAATTTCGATGTGATCAGGACACAGGACAGTTGGAACTGTGTCTCATGCTCCCTATAACCTCCTTTCAACCAAAAAGATGGCTGCCCCATGAAATAGTTACCTGTTCTTTAAAAACAGGGTGGGTAAGAGATTATATTACCTATCTATTTTAATGAACATAATTAATGTATGTAATAAAAGTATAAGCTTGTCTGAAGAGTTGCGTTTTGAAAGTGCACCTGAATATTTCTAGGCTCAGAGCATAATGGACAGCTTGTGACTGTGAGAGAGAATTCCAAAGGAGAGAAGGCACTTTTGAGAAGTCCTGCATTCGAGAGTGAGTCGGTGACTGGGCTAAAGGACACAGGGGTTTCATGGGAGAAACAAATGATACATAGAGGTGCGTGAGGAAATGTTTGGAAGGGAGTGAACAGCTTATGTAGGGGTTTGAACTGTTTAGGGGCTTGAACTGGATCCTTTGGTTAACTGGCAGACAGAGGGGACGTGCTGAGTATTCTCTCTGTCTCTCTGCACACTGATCCCATTTCGCAATGGGAAGTCACAGAGACGTGCTTCAGAGTTGGCAGAGAGGAAGTAACGTTTGGCACAGAAGACCTTTTGACAAGAGGACATAACTACTGTAAATATGAAGTGACCCTATCTGCTTCCAGCTAACCATGTCTGCACAAGGTTTTCAGCAGTCATTTGAATATTTCTAGTTGTAGTTCAACAGTCCTATTTGAAATGGTTTGCTCTAGTGCAGGGGTCCCCAAACTTTTTTGGTGAAGGGCTGGGTCAACATACTTCAGACTGCTGGTGGGGGGGGGGGGGTGGAACATATATAAAATGATGTTGAAAAACTTTACATTGCACAACACAGTGAAGCATACCCAGGTGACAACCTGCCGTCTAGTTGGACAGCAGTGCCACCTGATGTAGAATTGGATTGGAAGCCAGACGATATGTAAAGGTGCTGTGGGCCGCAGCTATAAGTTATACGTTTTGTGTTTGCAGGCCAGTAAAAATTCCTCGGGGGGGGGGGCATATTCGGCCCGCGGGCCGTAGTGTGAGGACCACTGCTCTAGAGAAACGTGCGCTTTAAGAATACATTCTACCTAAACTTTAATGTAACTTTGCAATAAACTATTTGTTTTTTAAATCTAAGGCTTAAAACAGACAAGAAGTGTTGCAACGTTGTCTCAGACATGACTAATTTGTTTGAAAATAGCAGAATAAGTGGGCTTCTGCCTGTAAGCTATGCCTTGCGTTGTATATTTTCTTCTTCTCACTGAGCTGAAAACGATTCATACAGACGTCCCAT